>NW_008340203.1:2484032-2560647 GCF_000622305.1 Nannospalax galili
GGTTAAAAATTTTCCCCATCTTTCCTGGGTTTTTTTTTTTTTTTTTTTTTTTAAAGACAGGATCTCCCTGTACAGTTCAGGTTGACCTTGAACTTTTGATCCTCCTGCCTCAGCTTCCCCAGAACTGAGATTTCTGGTGTGTGCCACCATACCCAACTATTTTGGTTTAGAATCAGATGTGTATAACCCGTGTGAGTTCTAGGATAGCCATGAATGAGACCAATACATTTGTAGACTACAACACCATGTTACAATCTCAAAAGATTGTATACCTTGGTATCCAATTTTAAAAAAACAAAAAACTGAAACTTTCTTAAGGAAATATAAGGCTCTGGAGACTGTTGGGGTCCACTGTGGAGTCATGAAGTTTGATAAAGATTGATTGCTCCATGACATCCTAGGTAAGAGCCCTGTGATGAAGGAAAAGCCAGATGCACAGAGCCTCCACCCACAGCAATTTCTGTCTGCTGGCAGCAAGGACTCCTGCTGTAGTGAAGGAGAGTACCATGTGGGAGAAACAGACTATGTCAAAGATACACCCCACCCTATGGAAGAGGGTTGTTTCTTACCTCTGAAATTTCAGACCCATCTTATTGGCCAGGGCATGGAGCAGCAACACTGTCTGGCCCCAAGCAGCATTGATCTCATTCCATTCCACAGGAACACTGGGCAAGCGACCCAGTCTGAAGTTATTAATTGTGCCAAACTGTCCACTGTGCCTAGAGATGAAGGCAAAAGTGGTGGTGGTGATTCAGACATTATAACTTTTAAGATTTCCTACTTTCACTCAAAACCTAGCATTAATCTCTCTCCTTATCTTCAGATTCATTTAACTAAGCTCTACCTGTCATTTTAAATGAATGCCCAAAACCTGAGGTATCTATCATCTTTCCCCCTTTGCTAAGATGTCAATGTAGAACTCTGAGGGTCATCTTTCAAAACTATCAGCCCCCTCTCCTCCCCAAAAACAAAACCAAACAAACCACCGCCAATACCTCCACTAAACTCCACAGATTCTGCTTCCCACCTCTCTTCAATCTGTCTACTTCTCTCCAACTCAATGCTGCTCCTCTTTTCCTGTTCAGATTCCTACGAACAAACCTCCTTAACTTGCCAGGGGAGGTGACACGAGCCATTAATCCTGACACTTAGGAGGCAGAAACAGGAGGATCTCTGAGATCGAGGTCAGCCTAGTCTACATAGCGAGTTCCAGCCCAGCTGAGGCTAATCAAAGAACAAAACAAAACAAAAACAAAAAACCTCCTTAACTTTCTTTCCCAACCATTCACAAATTCAAAATGTGCTTGTGTCATTTCTTTGCCTGAAATGTTGCACTTGCTCCCTCAGCCTTTTGGGTCAATTCCAACCCCTTAATAAGGCCCACAAGATCCTTAGGAACTGGTAGGTCTCCAGTTTCATATCCGGTCACTCGCCCCTTTACACTCAATCTTCAGTCACAATAAGATCTTTCAGTTCTCTCAATTCACCACTCCCTCGTTCCCATTTCTTTGCACATGATGTTCTCTCTGCCAGGAACAACTCCTCCTCTGTAGACATCTACTTCACCTCTCAGCCTGAATGCCAACCTTCTCTGGGGAGAATTTTCCATGTGGCCTCCCAAAACTGGGAAAGTGCCCTTATGTGTTCTCACAGCACCTTGGGTCCACCATTATCACACTGTGTTACACTTGCCTATTACTTATTCCTCCCCTAGACTATAAGCAACCGGCAGACTGTATGGTTTGTGCTGTGGCCCTCCTGAGGCTTACCACAGTGCCTTCCACACAGCAGACACACTAAATGGATAAACATCAAATAAACACATGAACACACCGGGGTTAAGAAACCAGCCCCAGGCAGCTGACCACGTTTGCACATAGCAGGAGGGTCATTCTTTTCCCTTTCCTTGGTAGGCAGGTATCACCAAATTTTAGAATTTTAACCCTCTACCCTATCATGAGGGAAGACAGAAACCTGGCTTTGGTGAAGATGACCTACAGGCCTTCTTCTATGGGGAGGTGGCGACCCTGGAATGTTGACAACAGCTAAGGTCCAGATCTGAAGTGTTCCCCGGATGTGCTCCCCGCAGCCCCCATTACCAGATATGGAAGGTCGCATTAAAGACGTTGGTTTTCTTCAGCTTGTCCAGCTGCATCTGGGCATACCGCATCTGGTTTTCTACACTCTTCAGCTCATCATCCAGCTCTAGCTGTTGCCTTTTAAATTCACTATATTCCCTTTGATACCTGTGAGCAGTCAAGGGAACCATAAGAAGGCTATGAGTTCAGGGATGGAGGTTTCTTTCTATGCCTTTGAATGATTTACTCTAGTGAATATGGTTAAATCTAATCATAGAACTCTATATTTGGTATTGATTCCTCCCAGAGGAACATGGATACCTCAGATGTTTTGCCTATGAGGCACAAAAAAAAAATGTCTCAAATTCTAGTTACCTACATTAAAAAAGATAGAGGAAAAAAGAATTCTTCTGACTATGACAAAAAAAATTGTGTCTCTGATTATTTTTTCAGAACTGAAGTGAACAAATGATTTTTTTCTTTCTAAAAATTTTTTTAAGAAATTTATTTTTATTTTATGTGTATGTGTGTTATGCCTGCATGTTTGTAAGTCCGTCCATGTTGTGCAGTGCCTGTGGAGGATAGAAGAGGGTGTCGGATTCCCTGGAACCAGAGTTCTGGATAGCTGTTAGACACCATGTGGGTGCTGGGATTCGAACTTGGGTACTCTACAAGAACAGCCAGTGCTCTTAACCACTGAGCCATCTCTCCAGTTCCTTTTCTTTCTTAAAATTACATTTATTTGTGTATGTATGTATGTGTCAAAGGAGGTCAGAGGACAACTTGTGGGAGCTGGTTCTCTTCTTCTACCATGTGGGTCCCAGAGACTGAATTCAGGTGGTCAGGCCCAGTCGCAAGTGCCTTATCTGACTGAGCCATTTCACTCTGAACCGAGAATGGTTTTTCAATGACTTGGCAATGATAACTGGCCTTTATAACATACATAGATAATGGCTTCACAGTGGCTTCCTCTTCCAGGGCAAAGCCAACACTAGAGAACCCTGGAGCCAGCACTCTATTTAAATAACATCCTTTCTTCACTTGATCATGCCGAGTCTTTATCCAAAACCCTCCCATTCCTCTGGAAAAAGGGCCCAGAAACAACATGTAGGATTTGGAGCAGACATGCTGCTGACTGACAGCTGAACTAATCAGACACATTCAGTTGAAAACCACTCCCTCTCCTGGTGCCTAGAGGCAGGAAGGCAGAAGAGTAGGGTGAGCACTCACTGAGCTTCCTCCTGATCCAGTCTCTCGGACTCAGCCTGGACCTTCTCCAGGTTTTCTGCCACTACCTTGCGGTTCTTTTCCACATCTTCCAGCTCCTGGATCAGCCTCTCTTCCTCTAATGCCAGCTCTTTCAGCTCCCTCTGTAGCTGCTCAGTGTCATCCTCATTCATTTGCTCCAGGATTTCCAAACAGCGCCTGCCAAAGATACAAACACAGCATACTTACTAAAGGAGGGTACCTCTTGATTTATGTGCCTGACAGGAACAGAACTCTTGAGAAAGGGCCAAGCAGTCTCCCAGACCCCAGCTCTGGGGGTACTCACTTGTAGTTCTGACACTCATTTTCAGTGACATTGAGCTGAGTGTCCAGCTGGTCTAAAAGAGTATCAGTGCATTCCTCACACAGTGGGTGATCCACATCTGTCTGGCCCGACATGATGTCAAAAAGGTCCCCAGTGACCTAGCATGGGACAATCAGAATAGGGCCTCTCCTGAGCTACCTGCCCAGCTACCTATAACAACCAGGCATACTTCACAATGAAATGAGACCGACTTGCCTTGAGTCTTCGGCTGAGGTTCTCCATGGTGCCACCATCAGATGCCTCCCCGATCAGAGTGAAGCTGTTAGCACTTTCTGTAGACATCATCCTGCAGATAGCCCCCCGCCCATGGGCCACATGAGGGAGCAGACAGGCCTCCTCCACCTTCTGTGCTGCCAGTGGCAGAGACTCTCAAGTACTGGCTGAGGGGCCTCAAGGTATACACCCATTCCTAGCCCGACTGACCTCCCAAGGGTACCTCTCTCCCAAGGGAAGGCCATGCTGGTCTTCCACAGGGGCACTCAGCAAGAGGTTGGCCTGGATGGACTAAGGAGGGAATGGGGACATAAAAAATTGATATGTATGTCTATAGCAAAAAGGACACTCAAGAACGACAATTATTTTAAATATTATACGCTTTGATAGTAACTTTTACCTGTTGCATTAAGAACGAAGACCCTGAACAGTACTATTAAAAAATTTCTCATGAGCCCATCTCAGTCAATCACTCCCTGAAAATCTCTCGATCTTCGTTAGAACTACTAACCCTTCCCACTGTGTGAATGGTTACAGTAAAAAAATAAATAAATAAAAATCAATGTCTAAAGGTGATGGGCCAGGTATAAGGGAATACATTTTTCTTATGAGAGCCCACAGGCTAGGTGACGATTCATCTACATCACCTGGTCCTAGTCCTAATTCCTAGGTTCAGTGAAAAATCCCTTGGCCTTTGGCAAGAAACAGGGGGCTGAGGAATAGTAAGCACCTGGCTGGGGGGATGAATCTGCGAGAGACACCATCCTGTCGGGTTTCAATAAATGGCTCCTGGGAAAGAAACAAGAGGGCATTAGAACTCTGGCAGCTTAGAGTGGAGTCTACTTCCCACACAGCCGGAGAACTATTTAGCTTTATCCTTAATTGATAATCAGAATAGTTAATAAACCAGAGAGACCTCAGAAATAGGTATTATCTAGACTGGGGATGGCTCAGTAGATAAAGTGCTTGCTATGCAAGCACGAGGACCAGTGTTCAGATCTGCAGCACCCACATTAAAAATGCTGGGTGAGGTGGGGTGTGCCTGTAATCCCAGGGCTAGGAGGAACAGTTTTTAATCCCCTGGGAGTGTACTCAGCCAGCGAGCCAGCCAAACCTAATCTGTAAGCTCCAGATTCAAGTCCAAGTTCAAGGAGAGACTCTCAAAAAATAAGTTGGAGACACAAACCCACATTCACTTCTGGCCTTCACTGGGGCTCACACACACAAGAAATGGGTATTATATAGTGAATCTTTGCATATATGAACAAAGAAAGAACCCATGGCACATTTGACAACTTCTAAATCTCAATTTGATTATTACTTTTCTTGGTGGGGAACAGCATTTCCTAATTAAGCTATATGGTTAAATTTGCACTTTCTTAACACTTAGCAGAATGCCCTAAATCATGGTACAAGGAAAAAGGTAGGCCAGACTGCAATGAAGCTTGCTAGAGCACAAAATGGATCATTCATGTTTTCTTTTTCTTTCTTTTTAGAAAGAAAACAAGTTTATTATACTAAACAAACTACATCGACTTTAAAGAAAGCAGTGGGCATGCCAGTAATAGAACTGTGTGCCTATCTTCAACATTTTCATAAAATTTCTGTGTTCAACATCTTGTGACATCACTGGCTTCACCTGCCAGTCCCTTATGCTTCTCTGCAGAAGGTTCTCTGGCTCCTGTCCCTACACTGCCAGTAGAGTATGTGGCTGAATTAACCCCACTTAAAATATGCTTTCATCTATGACAGACAGTTAAGTAGATAAATACCCCAGTTTATTATTCAGGCAGGAAAAATCTCAGGGGTAAAGTCAATGCTCTCTAACAAGATGCTGCTCCGTAAGGTGGAGCTCCAGATGCCTACTGCTGCTTGTTAGTGACCTGAGCAGGTTGCTGTCTTTCCATCTCACATCTCTGCTTCCCACTAGAGCTTTCTGGGATCCTCTGCTAAATAAATAACTTATACAACAAATGGCTCCCTCCCCATCTAGAAACAAACAAAAAAATCCCACAATTTATGACCTCTATCCTTGGCCATTAAAATTATCTCTATTATTATTGTTGTTGTTATGCAGTGCTGGGGATTGAATCCAGGGCCTTGCTTATGTAAGGCAAAGCCTCTACCACTGAACTACATTCCTAGCATGATTACAAAATACTAGAATTTTAAAATGTCATGGGGCTGGAGAGATGGCTCAGTGGTTAACTGTACTGGCTGCTCTTGCAGAAGACTTGGGTTCAAATCTCAGCACTCACATGGAAGCTAACAACTGTCCATAACTCCAGTTCCAGGGGATCCAATGCCCTCTTCTGTCCTCAGTGGGCACTGCATGACCCAGGTGTACTTACATACAGGAAGACAATACATGCATACACATAAGATAAAATTTTTTTTAAAAAGTCATGTTCTCTAAAACTGGTAATCTATGGTAAATATACAATTCATTGTCCAAACCAAGGAAATTTTGTGAATGGAGAATAGAGATGAACAACTATCTAGAATAAAAAATAAAACCTGGAGGGGGGGCTGGAGAGATAGCTCAGCAGTTAAGAACACTGGTTGTTCTTACAGAAGACCTGGGTTTGAATCCCAGCACCCACATGACAGCTAACAACTGTCTGTAACTACAGTCCAAGGGATCTGACAGCCTCTTCTGACCTTCACAGGCATTGCACGACACAGGTGTACTTACCTACATGCAGGCAATACACGCATACACATAAAATTTAAAAAATAAATTAAAAACAAAAAAACAACCTGGGGCCAGCGTGGTGGCACATACCCTTAATCCTAGCACCTGGGAGGCAGAGGCAGGTCGATCTCTGAGTTCAAGGCCAGCTGTGGCTATGGGGAGATCCTGTCTCAAAAAACCAAACCTAATCAAAGCAAAACGAACCAGGAATTCCTGGAGCAACCTGAATATATAAACCATCTCATTATATCTTTTTAAATACTTTTTTTTTTTTTTTTTTTTTTTTTTCTTTTTTTGGTCTCCCTGTATGTAGCCCCAGCTGACCTGGAACTCACTATGTATACCAGGCTGGCCCTGAACTCACAGAGAGATCCACCTGCCTCTGCCTCCCTGAGTGCTGGGATTAAAGGCGTGCATCATCACACCTGGCCTAAATTGCATTTTTAAATCTGTTTATTTGTGTACATGGAGGTCAGAGAACAACCTGCAGGAATGAATTCTCTCCTTCCAGTGTGTGGGTTTCAAGGACTGGACTCAAGGTGTCAGGCTCTAAGCTCAGGGTGCCTGGAAACTCACAAAAATCCTCGTGCTTTAGTCTCCCAAGTATCTAAGATTGCAGAATGAGCAGTCATGCCAGGCCACAATCAGTTTTTTGTTGATTTGTTTTAAGCATTTATTCATTGTGTGCGCATGCGTGTATGTTTATGTGTCCCTGTCTACCAAGACTTGTGTGGGGGTCAGAGGACAACCTGTAGGAACCAGGTATTTCCTTCCACCATGCAGGCTCCAGGGATCAGACCCAGGTTGTCAGGTTTGGAAGAAAGAACACTCACCCACTGAGACATCTTGCTGGCCCTATAATCACATTTTTTAAATGAATGCTTTATTCAGTAACGCTGTAACTTGAGGTATACCTCCAATGACCTACAGTGCACTGACCGACCATGTACAATTCTTTCTTTTTTTGCAGTTCTGGGAATTGAACCCAGGGCCTTGCACCACATATTGGGCAAGCACCACCCCTGAGCCACAACCCATTCCTCCTCAATTTTTTTTCCTTTATTTTTCTTTCTTTTTGTGGTAGATTATCATGTATACTAGGCTGACATCAAACTTGCCATACAGCCAAAAATGATCTTGACCTTCTAATCCTCCTGCCTCTACGCTGTTTAATGAAGTACTAGAAATCAAACCCAGGGCTCTATGTATTCTAGGCAAGCACTCTACAAGGTGAGCTATATCCCCAGCTGGGTTTTGATTTTTTTAAATTACATTTATTTTGTGTGCATGCATGTGCCACAGAGTGCATGTAGAAGTCACAGGAGAACATGAAGGAGTTGGTTCTCTCCTTCTACCATATGGGTCTTGGGGATTGATCTCAAGTCAGGTAAGCAGGTAAAGAAATTTACCTGCTCAGCCATCTCACCAGCCCTTGTTTTGTTTATGAGACAAAGTTGGTTTTTTTCTGTCTTTTTGAAACAGGGAAGCCCTGAGCCCCAGCTGGCCTGGAACTCACTAGGTAGACCAGGCTGGCCTTGAACTCAGAGATCCGCCTGCCTCTGCCTCCCAAGTGCTGGGACTACAGGCGTGCATTTCCATGCTCAGCTTTGTTTCTGAGAAAGTTTTACTGTGTATTTTGGGCTGGTCTGGAACTCACTGTGTAGCCAAGGTTGGCCTCAAACTTGTGATCCTCCTGCCTCAGCCTGCCAAGTGTTAGGATTACGGTGTGCAATACCCTGTCTGGCTAGAATATCTGTTGGTAATCACCCTTTAATAACCCCTAAAGTCTGGAGGCACCAAGTACCCTGTAAAAATCCAGTCTGTATTCTGGTGTTTTTCTATCAAGCTCCCATTTAGCATATTATGAAGAGGATGGGGAGAGGGCACTTCTTTTACCTCTCCTGAGTTAGCCTCTTCCTCCTGGGTCTCTCCTGGTTTCGCCTGGGTTGTGGTAAGTAATGGAGCTAAGGGCAAGGAAAAATCTAGAATCAGAAACAGTCTTATCAAAGCAAGAGGGCTTTATCAAAGTATGGGAAAAGAATCTGAAATAGCCTCATCACCAGCCCCACCACAATTTTTTTTTACTTCTTTACCCAAAAAAAATCTGTAGTCTTTCCCCCCTCCCTGTTAAGGAGTACTTATTCTTTTTTAAAAAAAAATAAGTAAATATTTACAGTCTTTATGTGCTTCCAAATAATTCAGGGTAGGAAGAAGTAGATGGGTCTATAGACAAAAATGTGATAAATGTGGTGGCAACTGTTGAAACTAGGTGAGGGCACCCAGGGATTCATTCCATACTAGAGAATTCCATCATGACTGGGCCTATTGACACGCCTTTAATCCCAACACTCAGGAGGCAAAGACAGGTGGATTTCTCTGAGTTCAAGGCCAGCCCAAGCTACATAGTAGAGCCAGGCATAGTGGTGTATGCCTATAATCCTAGTGCTTTGGAGGCTGGGACAATATAATCATGTGTTCTAAGCCATCCTGGGCTAAATAGTGAGACCCTGTCCCAAAAGACAAAGGAATAACAACAACAAAAGTATAGCTAATATATATATATATGCATTGGAAACCTAATCTGCTATTAAAAAAATTAAGGATGAAATCCTATCATTTTAGACTGAAGGATATATGTTAAATGAAATTACCCAGACACAGAAGATAAATGCAGAACAATTTCATTCATATGTGAAATTTAAAAAGGCTGATCTCATATATACTGATAGCAGAATGGTGGTTATTCGGGGTGACAGGTGGTGGGAGAGATGGGTAGTAAAGGTCAGTGGAACAGTTAGGAAAAATAAGTTCTGGTGTTCTGTTGTAGTGATGACTACAGGGAACAATAACATACTGCATATCCCAAAAAGCTAAGAGAGAGGTCTGTTTTCACAAGGAAATGATAAATGTTGGATGAGAAAGAAGTGTTTATCATGGTTTGAACATAATACAATATATACAGGTATTCAGACATCAAATGGTGCCCCTAAATATATCAGTTTTAAAAATGTATAAAGTTTGGGCCAGGCATGGTGGTGCACACCTTTAATCCCAGCACTTGGGAGACAGAGGCAGGTGGATCTTTGTGAGTTCTAGGCCAGCCTGGTCTATATAGTGAGTTCCAGGACAGCTGGGGCTACAAGGAGACCCTGTCTCAAAAAAAGACCAAAAAATAAAAAAATAAATAGTATAAAGCTGGCTAAAGAGATGGGTCAGCAGTTAACAGCACTTGCTACTCTTACAGAGGACTAGGTTCAGTTTCCAGCACCCACATGGCAGTTCACAACTATCTGTAACTCCAATTCCAAGGGCTCTGAAACCTTCCTTGATCACCAGGCATACAACTGGTGCACATACATTCATGTAAGCAAACACTCCAATGCATTAAATAAATCTTTTCTTAAAAAAAGGGTGTGGTGGTACACAGATAAGCCAGGTGTGGTGGCAGGCAGAGCTCTGTGAGTTCAAGGCCAGCCTGGTCTACATAGCGAGTTCCAGGCCAGCTGGGGCTACAGGGAAACCCTGTCTCAAAAATACCAAAAAAAAAAAAAAAAAAAAAAAGACCAAAAATAAATAAATAAAAACAAATAGGATCCAGAGAGAGAGGTCGGTGGCTCATGCCCACAGTTCTGCCAGGCATGGTGGTACACACCTTTATCCCAGCACTATAGAAGCAGAGGCAAGCAGATCCCTGTGAATTCAAGGCCAGCCTGGTTCACATACTGAGTTCCAGGCCAGGTGGGCTATAGGGAGACGCTGTCTCAAAAAGACCAAAAAAAGCCAGGCATGGTAGCACATGCCTTTAATCCCAGTATTCGGGAGGCAGAGGCAGGCGGATCTCTGTGAGTTCAAGGCCAGCCTGGTCTACAAAGTGAGTTCCAGGACAGCTGGGGCTACAGACAGACCCTGTCTCAAAAAGACCAAAAATAAATAAATAAATAAAGAGGAGGCCCCTGCCCGCATGGAAAGACGACCCCACAGAATGAAACTCCTGAGGAAAGGTTCACAGGATAAGGCAGCAGTGGAAAGAGACCTCATGAATCCAGGAACACATTTGCCTTGGCAGATGTGGAAACTGAGGCCAGAATCACAGCCAGGATTTCCAAACACCCACATCCCCTCCGCTTGTCCGCATAGCCTGCTGTGGGTTGGCAAGGATAAGGGGGAACAAGTGGCCCGTGGTGCCACAGTGGGGTAGGGTGACATGACAGGCACCGGGCAGTGGCTGGCAGATTCTGCTGTGGGGTCTAGCTGTTCCCGGAAGTGGGACTTGCTCTGGAACTGCCTGGGTCCTCTGTGCCTCCTGCTGGCCTGCCTCCTGGGTTCACGTGGTTGCAAATGACAGAAAAGGCAACTCAGAGTGACCTAAGAAGGAAAGGGAGTTTGACTCTTGTCCCAGAGGAGCTGGTGAGGAAGCAATAATATTTAAAAAAATAATATTTAAAAATAAATAAATAAAAACGTGAAATAGGGGTTAAAGAGATGCTCAGCAGTTAAGAACATGTGCTGGTCTTCCAGATCTGGGTTGGTTCCCAGCACCTACATGAAGGCTCACAACCCTCTCTAACTCTAATTTCATGGGATCTGATGCCCTCTTCTAGCTTCTGAGGGTACCAGGCACACACACAGTACACAAACATACATGTGGGAAAACTCATATACATAAAATATCTTCAATAAACTCAAAAATAAAAATGTGAAGAGTAGGGTGTGGGAGGACTAACGGAGAGGAGTGTGTAGGGGAGATGTGATAAAAATACATTGTATGCATGTATGATTTCCAAAAACATTTAAAAAGACTTTATTTTTTTTACTTTATGTATATGGGTACATTGTCCACATGTATGTAAGTGTACCCATACAATGTCCATGGAGATCAGAAGAGAGCATCAGATTTTCCTGGAACTGGAGTTACAGACAGTTGTTAGCTGCCATGGGGGTATTGGGACTCTAACTCGATTCCTCTACAAGAGTAGCCAGTGCTTTTAACCACTAAGTGGTATCTCCAGCCCCCAATTTTACATTTTAGAGGTAAAGAAACCAAGTTGTGGACAGGTGCATGAAAGCCACGGCTTATAGGTTGACTCCAGGTCTACCAGCCTGTTTAAACTCTCTCTCTCTCCTTTTTTTGATATTTTATTATTTTTATTTTATGTGTATGAGTGTATTGCCTGCACATATGTGCGTTCACCCGTGTCGTGTAATGCCGCGGAGGTCAGAAGGGGGCTTCGGATTCCCCTGGAACTAGAATTAAGGACAGTTTGGAGCCTCCATGTGGGTGCTGGGAATCGAACCCAGGTCCTCTGCAAGAGCAGTCACTGCTCTTAATCGCCGAGCCATCTCTCCAGCCCTCTCTCTCACTTCTTGAGACTTCTGGAGTCCACTACACTTAGCTGGACCACAAGTCCGGTTAACCTTTCTGAACCTCAATTCTTCACCTGTAAAATAATGCAACCATGGCACATCTCCACAAGGTTTTGTTTGTTCATTTTGTTTTTCTGTTTTTGAGACAGGGTCTCATTCTGTAGCTCAGGCTGGCCTGGCTCCCTGAGGCAGTCCTCGGATTACGGGTGTGGGTCTTCAAACCTGGATTCCACAGGGATTGCTCCAAGACTAAATGAAATAATATATGTAATGTGCCAGGTACAAAGCAAGTCCTTAACAAACTCTGTTTATTACACATGGTTATTCCTTTACTCTGGAGAAAATATCCTAACTCCTTTATGTTCCTGACGAGGAAACAGAAAGCCAGAGATCGCTACAAGACCTATGTCTCTAAAGCTGCCCACCTTCCACATTCTTGACCACCCACTGTCCACGGGTCTCGCTGACCTGTGAGTTCCTGGATGGTGACCCGGTCCAGGATCTTGAAGCTCGTGTCGAGTTTCAGAGGCTGGCTGCAGCGTTGGCACACGAAGCTCACCTGCATGGTGCTGCTGGACGCCTTAGACCCCTCCATGCCTGCGGCAGTGGAGAGAAGACGCTGTCAGGAGTAGTCGGCGCCCTTGACCCTCAAGGCCCGGGACTACCATCTGCCTAAGCGGTGGTGGTGATGAGGGCGATCCTGGCCCGCGCTGTCCCTCCGGAGGTGCTGGGGTACCAGGCGGACCCGCTTCCGGGGCAGCGCCTGGCTAAGGCAGTTTGGACGTCCGGGCCGGGGAAGGGACCACCAGAGTGCCCAGGCCTCTAAGGACTCAGTTCACCCCACCGCGCTTCACCTGAGCACCCGGAAGCCCGCCACTCAGACTCGCTCTACCGCGGGGGCACCGTAGCCTCGAGTCCGACCGCGAGCGAAACCTCCAGACTGGCCATCGCCCGGTCTTCAGCTACTTCCGGGTCCGCTAGCGAAAGACTTCCGCCCACGACCGGACGTGATGCCTCCAGCGCTGCGGACGCCAGGGGGGCTGTTGCAGGTCCCCAATTTATCCGGGCCGCGGCGTCCTCTAGAGGTTGAGTAGGGAATAGCAGCAGGGGCCGGTGGGTGTGCTGAGGTTGTCAGGAAAGTGGGGAGAAGCCCATGTTCTGTTCTCATTTAGAGGATTCTCGCAAGATTTGTTACCTCCAAGCGGAGCTCCTTTAAAAAAATTTTTTTTTAGATTTAATTTTTAAGTTTATGTGTATGGGCCTGCATTTATGTAAGTGCTATACGTGCGTGCAATGCCCACAGGGGCCAGAAGAGGGTGTTGGCTCCCCTTGAAATGGAGTTACAAATGTTTTATGTAGGTGCTGGGAATCGAACCTGGTTTCTCTGGAAGAGCAGCAAATGTTCTTAACCACAGAGCCACCCCACCCCCAGCTACTTTTATTATTCCTTCAGTGTCAGTGTTTACAGTGTCTCTTTAGGAGAGTCAGATTTAATACTTCCCCTCTGAGGAAGTATGTTGGGTGGGGATAAGTTTTAGTATTTTATATTTTCAATTTTCAATCATTGATTAGGAAAATTCTAGTACTTTCAGAAGTAGGAAGTATTATAAAATTATAAAGCTAAAACATTTTGAGTTGTGACTCACTAGTAGAGTCCATTTTGTCTTGGTGCAGGAAGAAATGGGTCAATGGAACAGAAAAGAGTTTTAAAATATACCAGGATACAGAGAGATTTAGTATGTGATAAGAGTGGTATTTCAAAGCAATGGGCAATGAGTGATTTAATATATGGTGGTGGGAATCAAAGAGCCATGTAGACAACTGTGAGCAGAATCTTCTGCTCATTGTTTATACCAAAAGAAGTTGCAACTTAGTTCCAAATTTAAGCATCAAAAATGCAGTTGAGCCAGGCGTGGTGGCACATGCCTGTAGTCCCAGCACTTGGGAGGCAGAGGCAGGAGGATCTCTGTGAGTTCAAGGCCAGCCTGGTCTACATAGTGAGTTCCAGGACAGCTGGAGCTTACAGGGAGACCCTGCTTAAAAAAAAAAAAAAGACCAAATAATAATAATAATAATGATGATGATGATGATGATGATTATGATGATGATGATGATGCAGTTGAGCATGGTAGCTCATTCCTATAATCCCAGCACTTGTGAAAATGAGGAAAGAGGATCAGGAGTTTAAGGCCACCCTCTACAACACAGCAAGTTTGAGGCTAGCCTGGGATCCTGTGTTGAAAAAAACAAGCAAAAAGTGCCAACAAGATGGCTCAGTGAATAAAGGCACTTGACTCCAAGCCTTATAACCTGAATTCAGAATCCACATTGTAGGAGAGAACTGACTCCTGAAGGTTGTTATCTGACCTCTAGATGTGCACAGTGATACACCCATACACATACATGGGCACCCACACCCTTGAACACATACACATTCATGCACACATATACATATGTGTACACACATAAAGCAATCCCCACATACATGCACACACATACATGTGGACATATACAAAAAAATAGATGTAAAAAAAATAAAACAGCTGGGCGTGGTGGCACATGCCTTTAATCCCAGCATTTGAGAGGCAGAGGCAGGCAGATCTCTGTGAGTTCAAGGCCAGCCTGGTCTACATAGTGAATTCCAGGCTAGCTGAGGCTACAGGGAGACCCTGTCTCAAAAAGACAAAAATAAGTAAATAAATAGATAGATAAATCAATCAATCAATAAATAAATAATAAAACGGACTGGAGACATGGCTCAGTGGTTAAGAGCACTGACTGCTTTTGCAGAGAACCCGGGTTCGATTCCCAGCACCCACATGGTGGCTATGAACTGTCCTTAACTCCAGGTCCAGGGGAATCCGAAGCCCTCTTCTGACCTCTGTGGCATTGCATGACATGAGTTTACTCACATACATGCAGGCAATACACTCATAAAATAAAAATAATAAATAAATAAAACAGGGGTTTGAGAAATGGCTCAGCAGTTAAGAGCACTGACTGCTCTTGCAGAGGACCCAGGTTTGGTTCCCAGCACCCACATGGCAGGTAACAACCATCCTTAACTCCAGCTCCAAGGGATCTAATGCCCTCTTCTGGCCTCCACAAGCATTGCATGACACAGGAGCACTTACATAAATGCAGGCAAAACACTCATATACATAAAGTATAAATAAATAAATTTAAATTAAAAATACAATGATTGTGGCTGGGGGTGGTGCAGGTCAGTGGTAGAGTGTGTGCTTACATTGGTGGTGGGGAGATGGGCTAAGTTCAGTCTCCAGTATCACCTAAAAAGAAAGAAAAAGGTTGAAGGTACTAGATGAAAGCAAGACCGGATTATTTTATAATCTTATAGTGTGGAAAGTCTGCCTAAACATGGCATGAAAACCAGTAGCCACAAAATAAAAGCACTGCATATTATTCCTGAGAATAAAAAATTTCTTATCAAAGACAAAATTTACAGAAGAAAATGTGGCTAATAGCTTGCAGCTTATAACATAGAAGGCAGGTTTTCCTAATATACAGAGCTCCAATAAATAAAAAGACCTACCATCAGACTCACAATGAAATGGGAAAAGACTAAAAACAACTCATAGAAATGCAAAATAATAAAAAGATATTTCACTTTACTTATAATTAGGTTAATGGAATTAAACTGAGGTGAGGCAGCATCTTTCACTTCTGAGATTGATAAATATTGAACTGGTTGAAAACATCCACTGTTTTTTGTTTTGTTTGAAATTTTATTTATTTATATTTTATGTGTATAAGTGTTTTACCTGCATGGATGTAAGCACACCATAGGCATGCAGTGTCTGAAGAAGGCATCAGATCCCCTGGAGCTGGAGTTACAGATGGTTGTTAGTTGTCATATGAGAGCTGGGAACTGAACCTGGGTCCTCTGCAAGAGCAGCTACCGCTTTTAACTGCTGAGCCATCTCTCCAGCCCCTGAAAACATTCACTGTTGATGAGAGTTTGAGGAACTCTTGAATACTACTGATTAGGACTGTAAATAGGTACAATCTTTTTGGAAATCAGTTTGGGAATATTTACTACAATTTTATTCATAATCTTAAAATTTTGGGGAAGCAGTTTTTAAAGATTTACTTTTTAATCATGTGTACATAAAACAGTATGTGCACATGAGTGTAGGTGCCAGCAGAGGCCAGAAGAGAACATTGGATCCCTTGGAACTGAAGTTACATATGGTTGTGAGTCACCTGATACAGGTGTTGGGAACCTAACTGTGGTCCTCCAGCAAGAGCAGTAAGGGCTCTTAACTGCTGAGCCACCTTTCCAGTCCTTTAGTCATAATCTTTGACCATTAAAAAAATCTCTTTCAGCAGGGCATGGTGCCACGTGCCTTTAATCCCCACACTTGGGAGGCAGAGGCAGGCAGGTCTCTGTGAGCTCAAGGCCAGCTTGGTCTACATAGTGAGTTCCCGGCCAGCTGGGGATACAGGGAGACCCTGTCTCAAAAAGACCAAAAAAAAGCTCTTTCTAGAAAAAATTTTAATAGACAATTGCCAAAATATGTCTAGCCATCCCTCATTGTCACAGGGGATTGGTTTCAGCGCCTGCCATGGGTACCCAAATACATGAATGCTGAAGTTCCTTAAATAAAATTTGTATATAGTCTAAACACATTTTCCTGTATATTTTAAATCATCTCTAGATTACTACTAACACCTCTGAATACAATGTAAGCTCTATGTAGACATTTATTGGATTAACTCGTTTTGGGATTAATGACAAGGAAAAAGTCTGTTCATGTTCAGCACAGGTGCAATTAGGTATTATTTACAATCCATGGTTGAATGTGGGAACTGAGTGGCCACTGATACATATAAACTTTTACTAGTAAATGTTAGTAATGAGGTTAAGTAAATTGTGGGATTGCTTTTTTAGTGGAAACTATGCAACTATTAAAGAGAGTGAAGTAAACATGAAATAAGCTATGAAATATTATTTGTGCATTCAATGAAATTTTTGAGGGCTTGCCAAAGACTGTTGTAGGCATTGGATATACAGCAACAATAAAAAGACAACTATCAATACCTCTGTAACTTTATTTTAGCAGTAAAAAAAGGATAATACATAAGGTAAATAAGTATGTATATATAATGAACATAATGATAACTATTTTTTCTTATTGTAATGGGGCTTTATACATGTTTAGGGAAGTGCTCTACCACTGAGCTTTATCTCTGACCCTATAAGAACTCTGCAGGAGGAAAAGTGAAAAAAGAGTCTTTAAACATTTGTACAATAGGGGAAGGTGTAGTTTTAGGTTTCCAGGGAAAGGTCTCATAAAGAAAGATATTTGAATAAAGACTTGAACGTGATAAGGAAGAAATTCTCACACACATCTGAAGGGAGAGGGTTCCAGGCTAAGGGACCAGCAAGACCAAAGACCCTAAGGACAGAGGGTGCCCAATTGAGCAATAACAAAAACTGTGAGGCCAGAGAATGACTGTAGTGGTTAATATCAGTTGTCTGCTTGGCAGAATCCAGAGTCCTTGGAATACAAAGCTCTGGGCATGTCTGTGGGAGTTTCTAGACTGGGTTAACTGACTTGGGAAGACTCACTCTGAAGATGAGCAGCTCTACTCCATGGGCTGGGCCTCAAACTGAATGAAAAGGAGAAAGGGAGCTCAGTATTCATTGCCCTCCACTTCCTGACTGCCAATGCAATGAGATCAGCTGCCTCAGGGTCCTGCTGCCATGACTCCCTCATCATGATGAATTGTACCCTCAAACCGTGAGCAAAATAAACCGTTCCTTAAATTGCTTTTGCCTGATATTTTGTAAGAGCATTATGAAAAGTAACTAATATAATGAGCAAGAGGAAAAGAGATAGGGTACAGAAGAAGACAGGTGAGGGTGACAGCTTGGTGTTCACCTCTTCTGCCTTGTAGCAATTGAAGTGTTTTGATCTTTACTTTGAATGAGATGGGAAGCCTGGACTCTGGGTAGAGGGAGTTACTTTGTTTTTTGTTGTTGTTGTTTGTTCATTCTGTTTTGTTTGAGGCAGGGTCTCCCTATAGCCCCAACTGGCCTGGAACTCACTATGTAGATCAGGCTGGCCTTGAACACAAGAGATCTGCCTGCCTCTGCCTCCCAAGTCCTGGGATTAAAGGTGTGCACCACCACACCCAGTGTTACTTTGTTTTTTAAAATACCTTTATTGGGGGCTCAGTGGTTAAGAACAATGGTTGCTCTTTCAGAGGACCCAGGTTTGAATCCCAGTACCCACATGGCAGCCAATGCCCTCCTCTGGCTTCTGAGGTCCTTGCATGACAGGGGTGCACTTACATACATGCAGGCAAAACACTCAAAAACATAAAATAAAAATAAATAAAATCTTTAAAAATCTAATTAAAAATATCTATTCAAGTATGCACACCATAGATTACTCATTTTAAGTGTACAGTTCAATATGTTTACTAAATATAGCAAGTTGTATTATCATCATTATGGGCCCCTTTACAGTTAATTTTCATTCCTACCTCTAACCTGAGGCTACTATTTTTCTTTTGTTTGTTTGAGACAAGGACTCCCTGTAGCCTCAGCTGACCTGGAACTTGATATGTAGGCCAGGCTGGCCTCAAACTCACCGAGGTCCACCTGCCTCTGCCTCTCAAGTGCTGGGATTAAAGGCATGTGCCATCATACCTGGTTGAGGCCACTATTAATTTATTTTATGTCTCTGTAAATTAACCTTTTCCAAATATTTCATTGGAATCAAATCATACACTGTTGGTTTTTTGGTGTCTATCATTTAAAACTTACATTTGTATGGGACAATTATGTTTTTGTGATAAATTTACCATTGATGGTTGGGCATGGTGACACACGCCTTTAACCCCATTATTTGGGAGGCAGAGGCAGGTGAACCATTGTAAGTTCAAGACCAGACTGCTCTACATAGTGACTTCCAGCCTGGCCAGGACTACATAGTGAGATTGTTTCAAAAAACAAGACAAATTTCCCATTGACTTTCTGTATTCAAATAGTATAAAATTAACCCATGAAAATCATATAAATGAATGGTCCTTATTATAGTCATGGAGTTATGCATCCATTACTATAAGAAATTTTAGAATTTTTAAAAATAAAAATAATAATTGTTATTATTATTACTTGTTTTTTTGAGACAGGGTGTCCCTGTAGCCTCAGCTGGCCTGGAACTCACTACATTGCCCAGTCTGGTCTTGAACTGATGATAACCCTCCTACTTCCATGCTGGGGTTATAGATGTAGGCCACCACAGGTCTGCTGTGAAAAGTTGTCTACAAATTTTTGTGGGGGTATATGTTTTTCCCCCTTGGATAAATCCTTGTGTGTGCATCTGTGCATCTGTGTGTGTGTGTGTGTGTTTGTGTCTGCATGCATGCGCACTTGCCCAGGTGTGTGTGTAGAGGTATATTCATCCATGGATGCACATGTGGAGGCCAGAGGTCAACACTGAGTGTCTTCCTCTATTGCTCTCCCTTACCATTTCACTTTTTTTGTTTTATATGTGTATACATGCATTTGGGTGTGTACATGCCACAATGCATCTGTGGAGATGAGAGGGCAATTTGTGGGAGTTGGGGCTCTCCTTCCACCAAGCAGATCTCACTAAGTGAACTCAGGTCATCAGGCTTGGCAGCAAGCCTACTTAACCATCTTGCAAGCCACTCCATCTTGCAAACCACTCCATCTTATTTTTAGAGACAAAGTTTCTGGGTGACTTTGGAGACTGCTGTTTTGGCTAGGCTAGCTGACCAGTGAGTCCCTAGGATCAGCCTATCTCCACCCTCCCAGTGCTGAGGTCACAGATGAGCTCCTCTGTGCCCAGCTTTTTATATGGGTGCTGGGGATCCGAACTCTGGTTCTTACACTTGTGCAGCAAGCACTTTACCCACAGATCTATCTCCCCAGCCCTATATATTTAACCTTTTAGGGAATTACCAGACTACTTTCAACAATGACTGTACCATTTTACATTTCCAATACACATGGTAGAAGGAGAGAACTGACTCCGCAAAGTTGTCCTCTGACCTCCACACATGATTCGTAAGACCTGCCTGCCCCCCCCACCGCCTACCATACACACACACACACACACACACACACACACACACACATGCACACACACTATATAGTAAAACAAATTTAACATTTTCCATGTTGCTCCAGTTTTTGTAATTAGCACTCCTGTGGCTACATATTACAGATATGCTACTTTAATGTATTTCTTTTTGCTGGAAATTTCCATTGCTTCCAGTTTGGGTGATTGCAGTAATATGACAATGAAGAGTTGATGGCTTCCTTCTGATAGAGCCTCAAAATTAGGAGAACTGAAGAGTGGCTATTTCTCTTGGTTAACATTGGCAGTTGTTTTAAAAATGATTGCACATAATTATATTCTGCCTCAGGTAATGTATGAGAGAGTCCATTTCATGATGCCTGGACCAGTATTAGGTAACATATATTTGGGAAACTAAAGCAGAAAATGTCAGCTATTCATTATTTTAATTGACAACACTGATATCAATTACTGATAAGGTTGAAAAGTTTACTGTGTGGATGCCTATTGTAGTTTCTTTCCTGGGAATTACATATTCATTCTTGGCTTATTTACTTATTGGATTCTAAATGTTCTCAATTTTTTAAAAATGAATTTTCATGGGGACTAGAGAGGTGGCTCAGTGGTTGAGGACTGGCTGCTCTTGCAGAGGACATGGGTTCAATTCCCAATACCCACAAGGTGGCTGACAACCATTTGTAACTCCAGTCCAAGGGGAAACCCTCTTCTGACATCTTCAGGCTTTTCATGACACAGGTGCACTTACACACATGCAAGCAATACACTCATATGCATAAAATAAAAATAATAAAATAAGTAAATAAATAAATTTTCATGAATGGTCTACTTAGCTAATTTTCCTTTAAAAAATTTTTTGGGCCAGGCATGCTGACACATACCTTTAATCCCAGCACTTGGGAGGCAGAAGCAGGCAGATCTCTGTGAGTTCCAGGCCAGTCTGGCCTATATAGCAAGTTTCAGTCCAGCTGAGGCTACAGGGAGACCCTGTCTCAAAAAAAAAAAAAAAGACAAAAAGTTTTTTTGATTTGTTATTTTTATTTTTTTAAATGTAGGAATTTTTTGTTTTGGTTTGTTTTTTTTGGCTTTTTTTGAGATAGGGTCTCCCTGCAGCCCCAGCTGTCCTAGAACTTACTATGTAGATCAGGCTGGCCTTGAACTCACAGAGATCCACCTGCCTCTGCCTCCCAAGTGCTGGGATTAAAGGTGTGCACCACCATGCCTGGCTTATGTGTAGGAATGTTTTGTCTGTATGTGTATAAGTGCACTATGTGTATGAAATACCCAAGGAGGACAGAAGAGGGTGTTGGATCCCATGGAACTGGAGTTACAGACAGTTATAAACCACTATGCGCATGCTGAGAATTGAACCTAGGTCCTCTGCAAGAGCAGCCAGCGCTCTTTCATTTTTTTTAAAGGGGTCTCATGTGTCCCCAGGCTGCCTTCACATTCAAACTCAAACTCATTTTGTAGCCAAGGATGACTTTGAATTTCTTTCTTTTTTTCTTTTTTTTGTCTTTTTGAGTCAGAGTCTCCCTTCTGTAGCCCCAGCTGGCCTGGAACTCACGATGCAGACCAGGCTGGCCTTGAAATCACTGAGATCCGCTTGCCTCTGCCTCCCAAGTGGTGGGACTAAAGATGTGCCCAACCACACCTGGCTAACTTTTCTATTACTTTAAAAGCCATATTGTCTTCCTGTTTTTTGTGCTGGATTTTTTATGGAACTTGATTGGTTTTCTCCCAGCATTGCTACCTAGACACAGTCTTCACAATCCTCCCTTCTCTTGAATCTTTCCGCATAAGACTCTACTCCAGGAGGTAAGTGGAATCATACCCATAGGATTCTCACCTAGGTCTGGTGTGACTGGTTAGCTCTTACATTTCTTCCTACTTGGCTGCCCCTCAGGAAACCATAGAAAATTAGCCCACATCTAGAGAAAGGTAAGGGCACACAGCAGTTATGCCCAAAGCTCTGTACATCCAGACTGCAGAGGTTCAAAATCTACTGTTATCCAGGCATGGTGGCACACATCATTAGTCCCAGCATTTGGGAGGCAAAGGCAGGTGGGACTCTGAGAGATTAAGGCCAACCTAGTCTATATATTAAGTTAGAGCTCAGGGAGACCCTGTCCCCCCAACACAAAAATTCTACTGTTACTATACACCAAGCCTGTGACCTGAAACAAATTATTCAACTGCTATGCCTTGTTTTGAAATCCCATTTGATAAAGGAGAATATTATACAATGGTGTAGATCACACAGATTATTGTGCTGATGAAATGTGCTGATACAGGTGAACCATACAATGCCTGGTATATAAAACTGTCTTGTGAGCTCTGCTGCTGGGAAAGCACACGAGTTTATATTTTTTTAATTAGTTTTTTTATTTTGTGTGTATGTATATATTGCTTGCATGTATGTAAGTGCACTTCTTCTCAGACAGAAGAGACCATTGGATCTCCTGGGACTGGAGTTATAGACAGTTAGCTGCTGTGTGGGTGCTGGGATTTGAACCCGGGCCTTCTGCAAGAACAGCCAGTGTTCTTAACCGCTGAGCTATCTCTCCAGCCCAAGAGTTTCTATATGTAGTGTGAAGGATTGTAAATAATCAATATGTCCTAACTCATTGATCCAACAATATTTATTGAGAACCTACTATGTGTCAGTAACTAGTTGACTTTTCTAATAGTTTAGGAGAAAATTTGACAATAGACATGTCAACAAGATCATTTCAGATAATGGTAGGTGCTATGGGTTGAATTTTGTCCCCCCCAAACACACTGAATATGATTTGGAAATAGTGCCTTTGCAGCTGATTGAGTTTTAGTGAGTGCATTAGGATGATGGTACCATTAAAAGGGGACAATCTGATCACAAAGACAGACACATACAGAGGAAAGATGATGTGCAGAAACACAAGGTCATCTCCAGCCCCAGGAACTCCTGAAGTTGTCCTAAGCTAGGAGAAGGCCTGGGGCAGATTCTACCTTGGGAGGGAGCACAATCTCCCTGACACCTTTGTTTTGGACTGCTGGCACCCATACTTGTACAATAAATTTCTCTCTTTCTAGACTGCCCAGCTGGTGGTACTTTGTACCGCTGTCTAGCAAATGGATATAGTAGGTATAATGTAAATAAAAGATGATGTGATGGGAATAAGTAAAGGTAGGGGTGAATGGAATTATATCCACTGGGAAATCAAAAAGGTTCTGTTGTCTGGTAGACCATCCAAGCAGAAAGCAGGGAAGAGACATGACCTGGTTGGCTTCAAAAATAATTTAAAATGCAGAGCATACTGGTGCATGCTTATAATTCAGCACTTAGGGGACAAAGGCAGAAGGACTGCTAGAAGTTCTAGGCCAGCCTAGTTGACATAGCAAGTTCTAGTCTATGCAAAGTTACTTAACAAGATTCTGTCTCAAACAAAAACATTCTACTTAAACGTGGACTACAAGCCAGGTGTGGTGGTGCATGATTTTAGTTCCAGCACTAGGGAGGCAGAAGCTGGCACATCTCTGTGAGTTGGAGGATAGCCTGGTCTACATAGTGAGTTCCAGGCCAGCTAGGGCTACTGGGAGACCTTGTCTCAAAAAGACAAAAATAAAAACAAAAGCAAAAACCATGGACTACAAAGAGGTAGTTGGAATGCAGAGGCAGGAGGATCATGAGTTTGAGGCCAGGCTGGGCCACATAGTTTCCTATCCTCCCTCTACTAAATGCATTTATGTATGCTATGTTGAGGGTGGTTTGGATACCTTCCAGTTAGGACTACTGTCAATAGTACCACTATGAAATTGTTTTTTTTTTTTTTGGCCTTTTTGAGACAGGGTCTCTCTGTAGCCCCAGCTGGCCTGGAACTCACCATGTAGACCATGCTGGCCTCGATCTCATAGAGATCCGCCTGCCTCTGTCTCTCAAGTGCTGGGATCAAAAGGGTGCACCACTACACTCAGCAAACATTCTTTAAAAAAAATTTTTTTTATTAGCCGGGCATGGTGGCACATGCCTTTAATCTCAGCACTCCAGAAGCAGAGGCAGGTGGATATCTGTGAATTCAAGGCCAGCCTGGTCTACATAGTGAGTTCCAGGCCAGCTGGAGCTATAGGGAGACCCTGTCTCAAAAAGACCAAAAAATGTTTTATTTATTATTTTTATTTTATACATATGAGTGTATTGCCTGCATGTGTGTAAGTGCACCCATGTCATGAGATGCCTGTAGAGGTCAGAAGAGGTCATTGGATCCCCTAGAACAGGAGTTAAAGACTGTTGTTAGCTACCACATGGGTGCTGAGAATCAAACCTCAGTCCTCTGCAAGAGCAGCCAGTGCTCTTAACTGCTGAGCCACCGCTCCAGCCCCAAACATTCTTGTTCATATCTTCTGGTGAATACTTTTATTGGGTATGTTCCTGGACTGGAGATTTCTGAGCCACAGATACGTATATTTAAGTTGAATAGATGCTTGAATAGCTACTGTCACATCCAAGGATAGACTGGAACTTGTTGTATAGTCTAGGCTGATCTTGAACCTCCCATCTTCCTGCCTCAGCCTTTCCCAGGTGCTGTTACATATAGCCATGGTTGACATAGTAAAAAATAATTTTGGTGGCTGGGTGTGGTGGCACATGCCTTTAATCCCAGCACTTAGGAGGCAGAGGCAGGTGGATCTCTGTGAGTTTGAGGCCAGTCTGGTCTACATAGTGAGTTCCAGGACAGCTGGGGCTACAAGGAGACCCTGTCACAGAAAGACAAAAAAATTTTTTTTTGGTATGGTGCTATTATATATAAATGTATGTGTGTATTATCTGATATTGGCTTTTGGGAGATGGAGGCAGGAGGAGCAGAGGTTTAAGGTCATCCTTTAGCTACATAGGTCAGTTTGGGTTATATATGATGAGCCTTACCTCATAAAAAAAAACACATAATTTTATGGGGCTGGAGAGATGGCTCAGTGATTAAGAGCACTGACTGCTCTTGCAGAGACCCCAGTTCAATTCCCAGCACCCACACGGTGGCTAACAACCATCCATAACTCCAGTTCCAGATCTGACACCATCTTCTGATCTCCATGGGCATTGCATAACACAGGTGCACCTACCTACATGCAGGCAATACACTCATACACATAAAATAATAAATAATAAATGAAGGCCAGGCGTGGTGGTGCAGGCCTTTAATCCCAGCACTTGGGAGGCAGAGGCAGGAGGATCTCTGTGAGTTGGAGGCCAACCCGGTCTACATAGTGAGTTCCAGGCTAGCTGAGACTACAGGGAGACCCTGTCTCAAAAAGACCAAGAAAAAAAAAAAAGAAAAAGAAAAAGAAAAAAGACAGGCAATATCCTCAAACACACAAAATAAAAATCATTTTAAAAGATGGCTCAGTGGTTAAGAGCACTGACTGCTCTTGCAGAGGACTCGAGTTCGATTCCCAGCACCCACATGGCAGCTACAGACCATCCTTAACTCCAGTTCCAGGGGAATCCGACGCCGTCTTCTGACCTCCATGGCACTGCACAACACAGGTGCACTCACATACATGAAATAATTTTAGCCAGGCATGGTGGCTCACGCCTTTAATCCCAGCACTTGGGAGGCAAAGGCAGGCAGATCTCTGTGTGTTCAAGGCCAGCCTGGTCTACATAGCGAGTTCCAGAACTGCTGGGGCTACAGGGAGACCCTGTCTCAAAGAATACCAAAAAAAATAATAATCATTTCAAAAACTTTAAAAAATAAATAAAGTATTATAAAACCCATAACTTTGGATGCTGAGTGGAGAGTAGAAGAGTGTAGGGTGGCCAGAGTGAAAATGTAGAGACCAGATATGAACCTTTTGTAATAATCCCAGCAAGGCTAACTGGCTTAGAGTAGGGAAGACAGAAAAGCAAACTCACAGGATGCATTGTGCAGGTACACACATCCTGAGAGAACCTACGGACAGACTGAAAGCAGGAAGGTGAGGAAAAGAGAGGAATCAGGTGAGGATTAGGATTTTAGTTTGAGTGACTAGGTGGAATCAGAGTTCAGGGTTGGCTTTGTTAATTTTGAGATGCCCAAAGCTGTGAGTGCAGGTGGGACTTCTTAGGGAGAAAGTGCAAGCAGTGAGCAGTGAAGAAAAAAGGGACATTAGACTGAGTCTTGGAACATGCTGAAGGGAAGCAGAGGATCAAGACTCAGCAAAGGAAATAGAACTTACCACTGAAGATGGGGGGAAATCAGAACAGGTTTCCATACAGGGTTGTTGTTGTTTGACCAGTTTGCTTTTTTGTTTCTTTGGGTTTGTTTTTATTGTTGTTGTCTTGTTTGTTTGTTGTTTGTTGTTTGAGACTGGATCTCACTATGTAGACCAGGTTGGCCTTGAACTCACAAAGATCCACCTGCCTCTGCCTCCTGAGTGCTGGGATTAAAGGTATGTGCCACCACACCTGACCCTCCTTTCTGTTTTCTGAGACAAGGTCTCACTATATAGCTGAGGCTAGCCTTAGCCTCAAACTCCCCACCCCCTACCTCAGGCTCCCAAGTGTGCTGTGGCTCATGTGTGCCCCCCCATCATACACAATGTACATACACACAATAATAATAAATAAAATTTTAAAAAAAGAAGAGATGAAACAAAAATCAGGAAATATGAATGTGTGGATTTGGGCTTTAAGAAAAGTTTTCAGGGCTGGAGATGTAGCTCAGTTGTTAGTGTTTGCCTAGTACGAAAAAAGTCCTGGGTTAGATCCCCAGAATCCATGTGGTGGGAGGAGAGAACCAGACTCCTGCAAGTTGTCCTCTGATCTCCACATGCTCCCTGTGGCATGTGTGTGCCCCAAATAAATAAATAAATGTTTAAAAATATTTAGAAAAAATAAGTTATCAGGACTGGAGAGATGGCTCAGCAGTTAAGAGCACTGACTGCTTTTGCAGAGGACCCAGGTTCAAATCCCAGCACCCACATGAGGGCTAGCAACCATCTGTAGCTCTAGTTCCAGGGGATCCAATGTGTCTTCTGGCCTCTATGGACCCCAGGTCTGTACATGGTACACATACCTCCATTCAGGCAAACATTCATACACATAAAATAAAAACAAATAGCTCCAGACAGGCATGGTGGCACACGCCTTTAGTCTCATCACTCAGGCAGCAGAGGCACAGGGATCTCTGTGAGTTTGAGGCCAGCCTGGTCTACATGGTGAGTTCCAGGCCAGCTGGGGCTACAGGGAGACTGTCTCAAAAAGACCATAAAAACCAAACCAAAATTTAAAAAACCCAAATAGCTCCAAAAGAAAAGCTAATTTATCAAACTGTGAGATGACAAATCCTTTCCTGGGAGACATTTCCTGACCTGGTGCCAGGGCTTCAGGATATACCGTTCCCACCAAGGGATTTTTCTGGAGAAATTTTAGTTTAAGGATCTACTTTTCCCACTTTCTTTAGGGTCTCTACAGAGTTGCAACTGCCAGGGTTAGTTTGTTTGTGATATAGGGTCTTACTTTGTTGTTCAACCTAGCCTTGAACTCCTGGGCTCAAGAGATTCTCCTGCCTCATCTTCCAAAGTAGCTGCCCAATACTTTCACTGATTTCTTTATGGAGACCTCAGCTCAGGGATCCAGGAAAGGCCCACCCTACCTTCTGGGGGATTAAGCAGAACATCTATGTTAGTTCAGATCTCAGTGGAAGACTCAATCAGGGAGAAGAAAGGCTGGGGAGTTGGTAGGTATGGCCAGCCTCAAACTGTTGAGCGTATTTGTTCATTTTATTATTTATTATTATTTTATATGTGTGAGTGTTATGCCTGTCTGTATGTAAGTGCACCTATGTTGTGCAGTGCCTGTGGAGGTCAGAAGAGGGCATCTGATCCCCTGAAACTGGAGTTACAGATGTTTGTGAACTACCAGGTAGATGTTGGGAACCAAACCTGGGTCCTCTGCCAGAGAAACTAGTGCCCTTAATCACTAAGCCATCTCTCCAGTCCCTCATCATTTACCAGAACATCATCAAAGAATGGAAATTTCTCAAGAATTTTTCTTATTTTCTTGACAATATTTAAAATGGTGATGTGAGATGTATATTTACATAGCAAATTTACATGATTAAAGTATGCAAAAATGTAGGTTACAAAGCACTATCATAGAAAAGCTCCCATTTATTTAAGTACATATGCATTCTAGGATGCTGAGAGACTACATAAAGAAAACATGGCTCAAGCAGTCTGAAGTAATAAGTATCTGTATGGATCTGCACAACAGGAAGTCCAACGCAGGCTGGTTTTCAGTGCCCAGTGAGTATCTCTGGGGTCCTGGCTTTTGTCATGCCTTTGCTCTTCCTTCCATCAGTGGTCTTCATCCCTTTGGGTCCCGAGGATGCTGCTACTGGACATTAGGGGTACATTTATTCTCTGTGTTTGTATCCCATTTGAGAGAGACCAAGAGAAATTGCTTCCAGAAACTCTTCCAAAGAATGTGAAAAACTTGCAGAAATCTCCAGCAAACTGATTGTGCAGGCTCATGAGTGCAACTCATAACAGATGCCAATTTTAATCTAACTGCTGCTTAAAATTTGGGATTGCCCTTCAATCAGTCAAGCCCATCCCTGTAATACACAGGTGTCACATAGGGGTTACGACTGCCCCCCCCAAATCAAGGATCTTTTTTAGAAGAAAAGTGAGGATGGATGGTATGTGGAGCAACCATCTGTAGCTCTAGTTCCAGGGGATCCAATGTGTCTTCTGGCCTCTATGGACCCCAGGTCTGTACATGGTACACATACCTCCATTCAGGCAAACATTCATACACATAAAATAAAAACAAATAGCTCCAGACAGGCATGGTGGCACACGCCTTTAGTCTCATCACTCAGGCAGCAGAGGCACAGGGATCTCTGTGAGTTTGAGGCCAGCCTGGTCTACATGGTGAGTTCCAGGCCAGCTGGGGCTACAGGGAGACTGTCTCAAAAAGACCATAAAAACCAAACCAAAATTTAAAAAACCCAAATAGCTCCAAAAGAAAAGCTAATTTATCAAACTGTGAGATGACAAATCCTTTCCTGGGAGACATTTCCTGACCTGGTGCCAGGGCTTCAGGATATACCGTTCCCACCAAGGGATTTTTCTGGAGAAATTTTAGTTTAAGGATCTACTTTTCCCACTTTCTTTAGGGTCTCTACAGAGTTGCAACTGCCAGGGTTAGTTTGTTTGTGATATAGGGTCTTACTTTGTTGTTCAACCTAGCCTTGAACTCCTGGGCTCAAGAGATTCTCCTGCCTCATCTTCCAAAGTAGCTGCCCAATACTTTCACTGATTTCTTTATGGAGACCTCAGCTCAGGGATCCAGGAAAGGCCCACCCTACCTTCTGGGGGATTAAGCAGAACATCTATGTTAGTTCAGATCTCAGTGGAAGACTCAATCAGGGAGAAGAAAGGCTGGGGAGTTGGTAGGTATGGCCAGCCTCAAACTGTTGAGCGTATTTGTTCATTTTATTATTTATTATTATTTTATATGTGTGAGTGTTATGCCTGTCTGTATGTAAGTGCACCTATGTTGTGCAGTGCCTGTGGAGGTCAGAAGAGGGCATCTGATCCCCTGAAACTGGAGTTACAGATGGTTGTTAGTGGCCATGTGGGTGGCTGGGATTCAAACCTGGGTCCTCTGCAAGAACAGTCAGTGCTCTTAAACACTGAGCCATCTCTCTAGCCCCATTGCATTTATTTTTACACTATCAGTGCCTATATTTTAGAAATAGTGTTTAGGATAAAACAACATTTATTTCATTAAAAATAATAATTATATTTCATACATTAGTTGTTAGAGGGGGTGGGGCAAAGAGCACAAAATTAGCTATTGTTAAAGTCCAATTATTTGCAGCCAGGCCTGGTGGTACAGACCTGTAGTACCAAAACTTAGGAGGAGGAGGCAAGAGGATGGGAAGTTCAAGGCCAGCCTAGGTTACAATAGTGAGGTTGAGGCTAGCCTGAGGTACACACAAATTCCTGTCTCAGTTGGTGGGGGGAGGGTGGAAAAATTGCTGAAGCATTTCCTTGAGAACTGAAAATAGATGGAACCCAATGTACAAAAGGAAGGTTTGCGTTTTCATAGGAAGAGAGACACTTCCTTCAATGAAAGAAGAAGAAGAAAGGCAGAAAGTGTTGGTAGGTTGGCAATTTCGTGGTAAGGAACTTCCATTCATTTCTGCCTTGTCAATAAAGAATGAGCCAAGACCATAAACTCGAGGTGAAAGAGAAAGAATGTTGAAGGTTTTAGGAGATGAGAAAGTGTGACAGTCATTAGTGTGTGAGAAAACTTGTCAGGATCATGTAGTAAGACCTTAGGCAATATCATGTATTTGCTTGAGATCTGTGGACATGGATTTAAATTAAGCCAGACATCTGTGAGCCCATGATTTTCTAGCACCTAGAAATGAATAGTGTTCATTCAATAAAAATTGTTTTCACCGGGCATGGTAGCGCACGTCTTTAATTCCAGCACTTGGGAGGCAGAGGCAGGCGGATCTTTGTGAGTTCGAGGCAAACCTGGTCTACATAGTGAGTTCCAGGACAGCTGATGGAGTACTATATAAAAACCTTTGGGGAAGGGAACAGGAGAGTGCATCTGTCTTCTTACAATGTAGCTGAAGACAGAACAGTTGAGAACAAAGCCGCAAACATGCTAAAGCTATAAATTCCAAGAGAAATGCAGAATAGTGGCACACTTAAAATAGGATCAAGTTAATTTGGGAAAGAATTTTTGAAGTTTCAGATTGGTGTGAAAAGTTACTTGGGACTTGTGTTAATGGTTAAGCAGAGTTAAAGGGAAAACTTAGATGTGAGTGTGGTGGATGCTCTCATATGGGCTATTTGCACTTGAATAGGTGGAAAAGGACTTTGGACATAAAAGGGATAAAAGAATTAATGTCTAAAGAATAACTTCACTATGCTAAGCACTATCAGGTCATTCATCTAACAATAGTCATTATTTTTCTGTACCTGCCTTATGTCTAAACATTGTGCTAGTTGTTTTACATGTTATTTTTTAAATTTTACTTTAAAATATTTTATTATTTTTATTTTATGTGTATGAGTGTATTACCTGCATGTAAGTGAGTGCACCTGTGTCGTGCAATGCCTAGGAGGTCAGAAGAGGGCTTCGGATTCCCCTGGAACTGGAGTTAAGGATGGCTCGTAGCCGCCATGTGGGTGCTGGGAATCGAATTCCAGACCTCTGCAAGAGTAGTCAGTGCTCTTAACCGCTGAGCCATCTCTCCAGCCCCACGTATTCTTTCTTTTAAAATTTTTATTACATTTATTTGTGAGTGCCATGGTGCATGTGGAGGTCAGAGGACAGCCTTTGAGAAAGTTGGCTTTCTCCTTCCACCATGTAGGTCGTCAGATTTTGTGCCAAGTGCTCTTACCGCTGAGCCAGCTCTCCAGTCCCATATTTTTTTTCTTAATAATTTTTTCTTAAGCCGGAGTTGTGGCGCACACCTTTAATCCCAGCACTCGGGAGGCAGAGGCGGGAGGATCTCTGTGAGCTGGAGGACAGCCTGGTCTACATAGTGAGTTCCAGGCCAGCTGAGACTACAGGGAGACCCTGTCTCAAAAAGACCAAAAAAAAATTTTTTTTTTAAATTTAGAACACAAGAGATGGCTTAGCTTGGTGGTTAAGAACAATGGATGCTTTAGCAGAGGACCAGGATTCAGTACCCAGCATCTACAAGGCAGCAAACAACTAGCTGTTAACTCCAGTTCCAGAGGATCCGATGCCATCTTCTGGCTTCTTTTGGCATTGCATGACATGGGTGCACTTACATACATGTAAAACAGTCAAACACATAAAATTAAAAAACAATTTTAGCCGGGCGTTGTGGCGCACGCCTTTAATCCCAGCATTAGGGAGTCAGAGGCAGGCAGATCTCTGTGAGTTCAAGGCCAACCTGGTCTACGTGGAGAGTTCCAGGCCAGCTGGGGCTACAGAGTAACCTTATCTAAAAAAAAAGCAAAAATATTTTTATTTTTATTTATATGGATATGTGTATGCCTCTGTTAGTTTATGTGCACCATGTGCACGCAGGTGCCCTCTGCAGCTGATGGCTCTGAATCTCTCGGAAGTGAAATTATAGGCGACTGTGAGCTGCTGGATATGGGTGCTAGAAACCAAACTTGGGTCCTTTGAAAAAGTAGTAAGCCTCTTAACCACTGAATCATCCTTGTAGCCCTTATTTTATCTTTTTTAAAAAAATATTAAATTTTTTTTATTATTTTTATGTGTATGCGTGTATTGCCTGCGTGTAGGTAAGTGCACCCTTGTAGTGCACTGCCCACGGAGATCAGAAGAGGCTGCTGGATCCCCTGGGACTAGAGTTATGGACAGTTGTTAGCTGCCATGTGGGTACTGGGATTCGAACCTGGATCTTCTGCAAGAACAGTGTTCTTAACCGCCGAGCCATCTCTCCCGCCCCTATTTTATCTTTTTTTATTAATATAGTATTTGTTTTCACTCTGTCAAACTCTGAGCCAACCGCTTTCCCCAGACTTCCTAAGGTACAGGAAAAGGTACAGGACAGACGAGACAAGGGAGAAAGAACTATGGGAGGTGGAGGCAGCTGTTTCACACTGCGAAGAGGATGAGAAAGCCCACCATTAGGCAAAGGAGCCCTAGAAGAGCTGTTGCTTCAGAGATGGGTTCCTGGCATAACCGATGATGAGGCTCCCATACACAGTCCCAATCCCAGTCCCAGATCCAGCCACCCCAACTGTGGGCAGTCCCCCGCGCCAATGAACTTGGCTACTGTGTCCATGTCCCTCGAAATGGCACTGATTTGGAAGCTGCGGCAAGGGATGAGGTCAGGGGACCTGGGACTGCCAAGCTGCTGAGGCTCTCATCTGCCAGTGTCTGGTTGTTTCAACACCACTGCAGATAGGGGGTCGACTCAATAGCTTGAGAGGTGCTCCACACCAAGTAGGGGGTAGAGATGAGCTTGGAGCAGGCATACATTTTCAGGTGTGAGGGGCCAAGACAGGAGAGCTGCTCCCAGGAGAGAGCTATGTGACTGTTAGAAGACTTTAACTTACACACATGACTTACATGTTTCTAGTCTCTTCCCAACACTGCCATAGGGTCTAACACAGTACTCTGTCCCATTTTATTGCTGAGAGCTACATAGAATAAATTAGTGAATGAGGGGATGTTGTCTCAGGCTTCCCTTAGCAAAATGGATAGTTTGTGCAACAATCTGGGAAGGTGTGATTCTGGTGCAGAATTCACTGGAAACACTATTTTGACCCTACTCTCTTTTGTACACCAATTTGCCCCTCAGGTAATTGACGTCTGAGGTCTGCACGTTTATGATAACTACAACAAGGAGAGCCTAGTACAAAGGAATTTGTCTTCTCTTTGGTTGTAGCCCGCGGAAGAAGAAGGAGTCGCAACCGGGACCTGGCAACTCCACACCCGGGCCGCGGGCTTCCTCCGGCTGACGTCACTGGGGCGCGACGGCTAGTTTTCGGGCGGCAGCGGCACAGGAAATCCCACGATGGAAGCGAGTTCTGGGACGACAGAAGAGCAAACCGTTCCTGAGTGCCCTGAAGGCGCCATTCTCAGCATCCCTCACCCTGCGAGACCCTCCGTCCCACTTCATCATCCGAGGGAACTAGAGCTGACCGCCCACAGCCGCGCCCGCAACGTGCAGAGCCGGACTTTATCGCGGCTGCGCAGGGCACGTGCACAGTCCGCCGGAGTCCCGGCGATTGGCTGTGACGTAACTTCCGGTGTGAGCGGCGAAAGCCGGGAGGGCGAGCGAGAGAGCTAGCAGGCAGCGGGCGGGCAGGCGGCAGGCCGGCACGGAGGGAGGGAACGAGCTAGCGGTGAGTAAGCCAGCGAGGGCAGCCGGGTCCCGAGGGCAGCGGAGATTCCTCAGGTCCCTCCGGTGCCCTCCCCGGAGCTCACAGTACCGCCGGCACCCAGCGGAGCGGACACGGCTCGGCCTGGCCATGGCCTCGTTGCTGAAGGTGGATCAGGAAGTGAAGCTCAAGGTAGCGGCACGGTTCCGGGCCTCCCCACCCCTCCTTCGCACCCTCAGCAGCTTGACCGGTTCCCCATTCCCCTTGGCGCCTTTGTCTCCCTGGGGACAGCAGCTCCGAGCTTCCGCTCAGCTCAACCCAGCCCCCCACTCCTGGAGACTGCATTGGAGGAGAGGACGGTGTAGCGTGGCTCTGTCCCGCGTCTGGTGACAGAGCGCCCCGGGGACACCTCCGCGGACACGCGTTAGACGCTATGCTTTAGGTAGTGACAGCTGGAAGTTCCCCCAGCCCAGCAACGTCCCCGCCCCCGGACGCTGCTGCTGACCCTGCGCTTGATTTAGGCCACGTCTGGGTGGGAGTTGGCGCGTTTATGAGCTCACTTCTTCCTGTCTGCTTTGTGTTGGGTTATCAAATTCAGACAGGTTCAGACCAGGGAGGGAGGGAGGAAGAGGAGAGGAGAGACAGGTGCTGCCCTCAAGCCCCAATAACTTCTGAAATGGAGAAATGAGTCCTCAAAAAAATTAAGTTTTTGCAGCCTTGGGGCCTGTCACTTTCTCATTATAATTTTGAGGTGAGGGAGAGACAGGTGGATTTGGGGCACTCTATCTTTGTCCTTAGGTTGCCAGGTATTGAATCGCTCTCTTCGTTCATTGTAGGTTGATTCTTTCAGAGAGCGGATCACAAGTGAGGTGAGTGAAGTAAATAAGAAAATGAGCGTTAGTTAATAGTTGGGAGTTACTTTCCACACTTACTAATTCAGGTATGTTTTCTCTATTTAGGCAGAAGACTTGGTGGCAAATTTTTTCCCAAAGAAGTTATTAGAACTTGATAGTTTTTTGAAGGTAAGACACATTTCTTTGGTCCCAATATTTGTTATAAATGGGACCAGTTGTATGTTGACTCTGTTTTGTTGTGCACTGTGAAGAATTCTCATTTCTTGTCTTTCAACATGAAATATTTTTTTCGGCTTAAAAAAACTAATGCTGTTTTGGGGTGAATGTCTCTTTCAGGAACCAATCCTAAACATCCATGACCTAACTCAGATCCACTCAGACATGAATCTCCCAGTCCCTGACCCCATCCTTCTCACCAATAGCCACGATGGACTGGATGGTGTGAGTGTCTTAACGTTTGTGGTCGTATTCCTAAGTAGTGGGTTCTTGGTTTCTAGCTCCTGACACATTTCAGAATGTATACAGAGGATGGTGGGATTTGGTTGTGGGATCTGAGACTCTGTTTTAGGTATGATTACTCCAGCAGACTTTTTTTAGACCTTTATTTTCATTTTAAATGAGATGAACATGTTTGTGCTGCTCTTGCTGTTAGCATGTTTTAAATAGTTTTAAACCAGCTACAGACTTCCTTAGGCTCTTCCCGTGATTCCAAATAAGACTTCTTTTCAGCATGATATGTCTTACTATGAGAAGGGACATTCTTGCTATATAATTGTAGTCCTGATCTCTGTGTCTTTAGCACCTGTGCTTTATCGTGTGTCCACATTCTGTTATAGCACTGTTGAAACTACATTACTACCCCTGATAATCCTCTCCCTTATTCTGTCCTGGAGGTCAAACCCAAGGTCTTGTGCATCTAGGTAAACACTGTACCACGGATTTTTATCTCTGGCTTCCTGAACTGTCTTAATTATAATTGATTAAGCTGAATGTGGTGGCTCTTGCCTGTAATTCCAGCACTCCTAGCTTGGCTGAGGCAGGAGGATTGTGAGTTCAAGGCCAGGCTTGGCTACTTAGTGAATTGAAGGCCAGTCAGGATGCATAGTGAAATTCTAGGCTCCTAAAGTTGCTCCTGGCATGTAGAGGGTGCTGTTTTGTGTTTCTGTGTTTGTTGAGTGAATATTGTGTTTATTTTGGAGTCAAAATTGGTTGGTTCCTTTTTCCCCCTTTTTTTTGTCTTTTTGAGACAGGGTCTCCCTGTAGCCCCAGCTATCCTGGAACTCGCTGTATATACCAGGCTGGCCTTGAACTCACAGAGATCTGCCTGCCTCTGTCTCCCGAGTGCTGGGATTAAAGATGTGTGTCACCATGCCTGGCCCTTTTTCCCATTTTTTAAAAAATTGTCCCTGCTCAACTGCTTTAAAAAAAAAATTGGGTGGGGCATGATGGACAAGTAGAGGTCAGAGGACAGCCTGCAGGGATTGGTTATCTCCTCCCACCGTGTGGGTCTCGGGGATTGAAATCAGGTTGTCAGGCTTGGTGGCAAGCATCTTTAACCACTGGGCCATCTTGCAACCCCCTCAACTCCTCTTTGTTTGTTTTTGGGTTGTTTTTTTTTTTTGAGAGAGACAAGAGTCTCACTATTTAGCCCTGGCTGACTTGGAACTTGATATGTAAACCTAGCTGGCCTCAAAACCAAACATCTGTTTGCCTCTGCCTCCCAAGTGCTGGGATTTAAAGGTGTATGCCACCATGCCTGGTGCCCCCTCAACTGCCTTTAATGTTTTATTTCTTGTAGATTTGGTCTTCTCAACTAGAGTGTAAATTTGACACAAGAACCTAATTGCTAAGACAACCTATGGGGTCCAGGAAGTGATTAAACGTGCTAGAGGAGTGTTTTTTGGTGGGCATGTGGGTATTGAAGGCAAGCTAATGCCTGCCTTTTTGTATCCTTAGCCCACATACAAGAAGCGCAGGTTGGATGAATGTGAAGAGGCCTTCCAAGGTAAGAGCTGCCCCAAACCAGTTCACCTCACCATATCTGCTATCAGCCCAAAAAATGAGATTTGATTTTATTTCCCAGGATCAGCGTTGACAAGTCCTCCAAACATGATCATTATTATCTCCCAGTATACATGGAGGGTTTGACTTAGTGTGGATTGCCAAGAGAGATTGGATGGAGGTAGACTCCACACATCTCGGATTTATCATGGGAGTCCAAGTTCCATGTTATTTTCTCCCTTTTAATATAATTATTACTCGGTGTCTGTCTATAAGGCATATATTTGTTTTAATGTCTTTCTAAGTTCTGGCCCATTTTAGCTGTTCATCTGTTGGTCCGTACACCTCTCTGTGATTCTGATAGTGGTGTCGTAGTAGAGTTGTGACAGATATAAGGCAAAGGTCATATACACTTATTCCAGAAGACATGTGTTTGGTTCACAGCACCCCCGTTGGGTGGCTCACAACCACCTATAGCTCCCAACTCCAGAGGGATTTAGCCCCTCTGGCCTCTGTGGGGACATACAAAATTAAATTTAAAAAAATTTTTATTTTATGTGTATGACTATTTTGCTTGCATCTATGTAAGTACATGTGTGCCATGCCTATGGAGGCCAGAACAGGGCATTGGATCCCCTAGAACTGGAACATAATAGGTGCTGGGAACTCAACCTTGGTCTCTGCAAGAGCAGCCAGTGCTCCTAAACTGCTGAGCCATCTTTAAACAAAAAGGCAGAGCTGGGGTCTGGTACTGCCTTTATTCTCAGCCAGGAGGCAGACACAGGTGGGTCTCTGAGTTTGAAGCCAACCTGGTCTACTTAGAGTTCCATGCCAGCCAGGCTACATAGTGAGACCCTGTCTCAAAGAAAAAGAAATAGAGCTAAGATCATTGCATCTCAGGGGCTTAGGAAAGAAGAGAAAGGTCGAAAGTGCTATTACCTTTATCTTACCCTAAACATGTGACCTTCACATCTCTTCTAGGAACCAAGGTGTTTGTGATGCCCAATGGGATGCTAAAAAGTAACCAGCAGCTGGTAGACATTATTGAGAAGGTGAAACCTGAGATCCGGCTGCTGATCGAGAAATGTAACACGGTGAGACAGGCTAGTGACCTGTGGCCTGAACCCAAATAGCTTCATTTTGAATTATGAAACGATGGGTGGGGGTTGGTGGACTAGGTATCTTGATCCCTCTGTCCCTGGCATCTGTCCCCATACTTCATGGCTTTAGCAGGAAGGACCCAAGGTCCTTATTTGTATATTTGGTTTTCTCACTCTCTAGGTCAAAATGTGGGTACAGCTCTTAATTCCCAGAATAGAAGATGGGAACAACTTTGGGGTCTCTATTCAGGTAATATGCTTGCAGTGCAAACTGGGGAGGTACTTGGACCTCCCCTGCTTTGTCCATTTCCCCTTTTTCTTTGGCGCTGCTGTGGAGTGATGTGGAAGTAATTTAACTCACCTGTTCTTCCCTCCAGGAGGAAACAGTTGCAGAACTAAGAACCGTTGAGAGTGAAGCTGCATCTTATCTGGACCAGATTTCTAGGTAGGGCTGGGCCCAGGACCTTGGGGTGATGAAACGCATGGTCAGGGTCTCCTGCAGCTGTGCCTCTTCTTTTCTCCTTCCAGATATTATATTACAAGAGCCAAATTGGTTTCTAAAATAGCTAAATATCCCCATGTGGTAAGTAAGGGTTTTGTGGCCTGGGGTTGGGGGTGGCACAATAAAAGTGACCATGACTAGGAATGAACTGGCTGTGGGCAGTTGGGCCTTAGAAGACCACCCTTTTCCCTTGCCCCCTATACAGGAGGACTATCGCCGTACCGTAACAGAGATTGATGAAAAAGAATATATCAGCCTCCGGCTCATAATATCAGAACTGAGGAATCAATATGTGAGTAAAGTTGGTCCCTGCCCACAGTTTTCCTGGCTTCTCTTAGATCTGTGATAAATTCTTGAAAACTCTGGGGCTCAGAATAAAATGAGTAGTTTTGGTGTATATAATTTCAACTACTCAGGAGGCTGAGACAGGAGGATCCAGAGTTTGAGGCCAGCCTGGGCTACATAGTGAAACCCTTAACCTCACAAAACAGAGTAAAACAGATTCTGCTTATCAGCTGGGTACTGAGACCATGAAATCATCAAGGGGATCTTTCTTTTTAAGTAGGGTGGTATAGGAGACATGGTGTGGTTAGGATGGGTCTTAGAGTCAGAAAGACAGGTTTGGAACCATACTCCTGTAAGGTGTGGTCTTGATCTTGTTCAATCTTAGACTTCAGCTTCTTCTCTAAAATGGGAGTTAGATGACTACTTAATACACAAAAATGAGCTTTTAATAGTAACTGAAATTGTGTATATATATATGTGTGTAAGTAAAAAAAGGGCACCGGCCCCACGGCCAGACAGTGCTCAGATGGACTCTTGTGAGATGAGAAGCTGGTCTTTTTTTGAGACACGGTCTCCTTGTAGCCCCAGCTGTCCTGGAACTCACTATGTAGACCAGGCTGGCCTTGAACTCATAAAGATGCAAGATGCCTCTGCCTCCCAAGTGCTGGGATTAAAGGCGTGCGCCACCACGCCCGGCTGAAATAGTATATATAGTAAAGGACTTAGTGCAGTTCTTGGTGTGTTGAATGCTTGGTGTGTAGGAACTTGGAGCCTTGGCAAGCTGGCCTTGTGTACAGCCAGCCCAGGTGTACAGGAGAGGTAGTGCAGCCTTCCTTAACACTGGTTCAAATGAGAGATTGGGATGACATGAATGTTGGGGGCTTTGTTGCGGTAGCTCATTTTCTTGGTGAGGTAGGAATGGAACAGATGAGTGATTTACTGATGTCTCCTTTCCTAGGTAACTCTACATGATATGATCCTGAAAAATATCGAGAAGATCAAACGGCCCCGGAGCAGCAATGCAGAGACATTGTACTGAGGGCCAGGGCCAGGGCCAGGGGACTCTGTGAGTCTGGCTCAAGACCGATACTGCCTTGGTTTGTTACATGACGATCGCGATGGGGAAACTGGCTGGAAATAGTAATCACACCTCTCTGTTTTTAGTTAGTCTAATGAAACTCATCTAGTTCTGTGACGTGTTTACCTCTTTTTTCAGGCCTCAGGAACTCTTCTGTCTCCTTCCCTAATACCCCACACCCAGCCTGTCCTAATTTCTGGAGAACTCCAGGTTTGTGCAAGATGCTGGCACAAGAAAACTTGTGTGGTTCTCGTTCTCCCCTTCTCTCCCTCCTTCCTGTCTTCTAAGTTTTGTGTTTTCTTCCTTTTGATTAGTTGGTTAAAAGCTGAAGGAACTGTATGGAAAGTGTTAAGGGTTTTCTAGGACCTGGGGTAGCAGAGGTAGAAGAAACATCTCTCTTCCTGTCATAAGGCTAGTGTCTCTTGCTTCTCTGGGACATTGGGTCCTTCCTGCCACAGTTGCCCTGGTGATCACTTAGGGCTTTCCATTTCCATACATCCCACTTTGAATCTGAGCATGACAAGGGACACGTTAAACCTTCAGCTGAGTCCCTAGAGCGCCTTTGGAAGTTTTTGTAACAGGGTTTTCACATGCACATGTGTACACATACAGGGACATGCATGCATGCCTCCTACCCATTATACAACATAGCCCTCCTTCCTGCACCCCAACCCCCTCAGCCCCTGTCATATACACACACCTTTCAGCAGGTGATAGTTATCTTAGCCATCCACCCAGGCAGAAGTCCCAGGCCCATCCTCTCCCGATAATGTAGCTGCTTGGTGCCCAGGGTAAGTTGAAGGAGAACCAAGAGCCGAGAAGCAGAGAGCTGATGAAGGCCCCTTCTTCTGTGACTCAGGTTCTTTTTGGTGTTATGCAAAGGCTTGTCCTCCGACTCTTGCTTGCCTTCTCCCAGGGCAGTCGTACATTGAGACAGGGTGTGAGGTCCGAATGATGCTGCTCCTTTTCCTCTGGGAAACATTTCTCTTTATTTATAGTATTGTGCTTCCAGGGAAAGCAGTAATTTTGTGTATATGTGTGTGTGCACATACACGTGCACATTTGTGTGTGTGTGTGTGTGTGTGTGTGTGTATAAATATGCTGCGCAAATGAAACCCATAGAAGAGTTGCCTCCTCTCTCAAATCTTCCAGAGATGTCACTTGTTCCAGCCTTTCTGTTAACCCTGTGAGCCCCCCGCTTTTCTTATTCTCTAATGAGAGTTGACTCCTGCAGCCACCCTGCCAGTGACTCAGCATCTGTCTGACTTTTCTTCTCTGTCTGTCTTCCAACTCCGTCGTTATTTCCACCCGGGATGCGTCCCTTTCACTCCCAGTGTTCTGTAGAAGAGGAGTCGGATGCTCTCTTCCATGAATAGTGCTCAGTAACAAACCAATTGCATTTTAGTTGGGCAGTACTCCTATCCACCCCTCAGATCCCTTCCAGCTAAACCCCTTCCTTCCTCCAACCATGTGTTTCTCAGTTTCCCTTTTTGTTTGATTGTTCCACTGCCCTTCCTCACCCTACCGCCCTTGGATTGTAATGTAAGATTCTTTTACCATGTCAAGAAATTATTAAAAATACAGGTACTTTGACCTCTTTCTAAAGCTGCAGACCCTGGTGCCGTACTCTGGTGACTAGGGGCATAGTGATGGTGCACAAACATTCAGACCCCCACCTCTACAGATGCCTCTGGCCACCCTGTTGTGTGTCTTTTTGCCAGCTGAGCTATCTGTTTTCTCTGAGATAGTGGGAAGATTGAAATTTCTGCCCAGCAAGAGGGAAGGGTGATTCCTTCATTGTGTTTATTTGAATTATGTAAAAGCTTTTCCTAAACCCAAGCTGCCTTCTATCCCAGTGCAAGATCCCAGTTCCTTCTTTCCTCGGTGATACCCATGAGCTGCCAGTAGAGGCTGCTGTAGTTCCACGTGGGAATGGCCTGGTCAGGGCTTGCCCTGCCCGGTCCCCTCTTTCCTTCAGACTCATTCCCTCTCTAAACAATGCTGTTTGTTGAGGAGACTACTGGTCTTGGTTTAAAATTACTCAGAGGGCTCTTAGGAAGTTCCATCTCCCTCTGAAATAGTTTCCTCACTTCCACTGTGCAAGTAGGCTTCTGGTTTCCAGTGAGCCCTCATTGTGTGAAATTTTAAGGCCCTCAGTGGAGGTACATCTACTCTTCCATTTCAGAGACTAGTGCCACTAGCTAGCAGTTCTGTCTACCCTGTCTGGTGGTGTTAAAACACTGTGCGTAATCATCACCTTTCAGTCTTCAATCTGTAGGGTAATTTTACGGCTTTCTTGTTTGTGGTTTTTGAAACAGGGTCTTACCTAGTTGACCTATAACTCATGGTGTAGCCCAGGCTGGCCTCTACTCTCAGCAATCCTCCCTCATCCTCCTCAGTGCTGGGATTATAGGCATGAGACACCAAACCCTACTATGCCTTCTTTATAGACAAGAATCTTCCTTAAGCTCACACAACTTAGATGGGATCAGGGTACAGATCTGAACAAGTGAGTCCAGTTCAGAACCTCAGCCACTCTTCCTAACTATATAGAAAAGGCCTGATGAGACTTTGAATCAGGGGCATGACATTTGGTCACAGGCAGAACTGAGTGCTTATTGCTGGACTGGGCAGTGGATCCAGGAACTGTTGGTTGGGGTATAATTCTGTGAAGAGGAAACTTTTTTTTTTTAAAGGATTCATTAGTGCCTTTAAAAATAATGACAATAAAACTTTTGTTAGTTTCCTGCATGTGTCACATAGGCCAGGCTTGTGCATCAGTTTGCCTTCTCCGAACTGTTGAGGGTACAAGATAAAGTTCTTCATTAGTCTAGATGCCTCCTTGTCCCCTCTAAATGATAGAAATCTATAGTTGCTACTGACTGCTAACTGTAGGAATTTAGGAACAAGGAAGAAGCTATAGATGTGGAAGTAATGACAAACAAACCACAGGACTGAAAGTTGGAACAGAATTACATAAGTCAAGGCCAGAAATTTCCTGTCCAGCCCACAGGGTGGAGTTTTCTCCATTTCTCTCCATCATACTGCATATAAGCCCTGCATTGATGTTAGAAACAGAAAAGAGCTGCTGTTAGGACTGATGACAGCCCTCAGCTTCAGCCATGAATCTCAAGGTGGTGCTGGTGTTCCTGGTGCTCTCTCTTGTTACTGTTTTCGCTCTGGCCTATGTCTTGCTGACTAAGCAAGGTGGTTCGAGCCAGCCTCCTCGGTGCCCCTCTATACCTCCTGGTACCCAGGCTTGGACAAACCCTGGTCAGAGCCAGCTGTTTGCAGACCTGAGCCCTGAAGAGCTGACAGCTGTGATGAGCTTTCTGACCCAGCAGCTGGGCCCAGGGCTGGTGGATGCAGCCCAGGCTCGGCCCTCAGACAACTGCATCTTCTCCATAGAGCTGCAACTACCACCCAAAGCTGCAGCCCTGGCCCACCTGGACAGAGGGGGCCCCCCACCTGCCCGGGAAGCACTGGCCATCGTCTTCTTTGGTGCACAATCCCAGCCCAATGTGAGTGAGCTGGTGGTGGGGCCTCTGCCTCACCCTTCCTACATGCGGGATGTGACTGTGGAGCGGCATGGTGGCCCCCTGCCTTATCACCGGCGTCCCTTGCTGAGAGCTGAGTTTGTCCAGATATGGAGGCATTTGAAAGAGGTGGAGCTACCCAAGGCACCCACCTTTCTGGCTTCTGTCTTGAGCTACAATGGCTCCACCTTGGCACCTCTGCATGCCACTGCTAGTGGCTCACGCTCAGGGGACCGGGCTACCTGGATAGCTCTCTACCATAACATCTCAGGGCTTGGTATCTTTCTTCACCCTGTGGGACTGGAGCTACTGCTGGACCACAAAGCCCTGGACCCTGATCGTTGGGCTGTCCAGCAGGTCTTCTACCTTGGACACTACTATGCAGACTTAGCCCAGTTGGAAGGGGAGTTTAAGACTGGCCTCCTAGAAGTGATTCAAGTCCCTCTACCCACATTAAATGGGGCTTCCTCCCTGAGGTCTCGAGTCACCCCAGACCCTCTCCCCCCTCTACAGTTCTCACCCCAGGGTCCCCCGTATAGTGTACAGGGGAGCAAAGTGGTAACACCCCTCTGGACATTTACCTTTGGCCATGGGGTATTCAGTGGCTTAAGGATTTTTGATATTCGGTTCCAAGGTGAGCGAGTAGCTTATGAAGTCAGTGTCCAGGAGTGCCTGACTGTTTATGGTGCTGATTCACCCACAACAATGATGACCAGATACTTGGATAGCAGCTATGGTCTTGGCCGGAACAGTCGAGGTTTAGTCCGGGGAGTTGACTGCCCCTATCAAGCCACAATGGTGGACATCCATATATTAGTGGGTACAGGGGCAGTTCAGCTGCTCCCAGGGGCTGTGTGTGTATTTGAGGAGACCCAGGGGCTACCCCTTAGAAGGCACCACAATTACATTGGGAGTCATTTCTATGGTGGTTTGGCCAGCTCAGCCCTTGTGGTTAGGTCTGTGTCATCTGTGGGCAACTATGACTACATTTGGGACTTTATGTTGTACCCAAATGGAGCACTTGAAGGGCGTGTCCATGCCTCAGGCTATATCAACACAGCTTTCCTAAGTGGAGAAACCCAGAGCCTCCTCTTTGGGAATCGTGTGGGAAAACAAGTCCTGGGAACAGTGCACACACATGCCTTCCACTTCAAGCTGGACCTGGATGTGGCAGGTGAGTTCTTGGGATGAGGATTGAAGGTTGGGAAATGGGGTACAGGCAGGAAGCCCCCAGATGAATCAGATCTCCAAGAGGTTAGGAGTACAGTCTGAACATCTCTGATCATAGGGGGGAGCAAGGAGTGTCTTGAGCACAGCTGTATTCAGAATTGGGTGTCTGGCCAAAGGTAAAAGGGGTTCTTGTGTCCAGCTCCCATCCCCTGGCCCCTTGGACTTGAAATTGTGGAATTAGATTAAAGTATAATGGCTGTGCCTGGCTTCCTTATCCTTGAGGGACACTGGGAGAGTGAACTGACCCTGTCAGAATTGGATGGTTCTGGAGCCATGCACTTGGCTGGCTGCGCTGAGAATCCATAGGGCTGGAGAAGGCATGGGCATAAGAAGGCTGGCTGAAAATTTTTCAGGTAGGGATAGACCTGCTTTGTGGGATGGCGGTATCAGGGCAAGCTCTGCCCTGTGGAGAACTCCAGTGCTTGTGACATGTCTCAGACTGGCCACAAGTGTGGAAAAGCATTTCTCTAGTAGGGCTCAAAGCTCAAGGCTTGCAGCTCTTGGCAGATTCTATGGAGAACAGAAAAACTCATTAAATCACACAACCCCCCCCCCCAAAAAAAATCTAGAAATCCACCAGACTTCTATTTTACAGTTGGGGAAACTAAGGCAGGCAGGGGAGAGGGGCCCAGAAGCGACTGTTCAAGTGCAGTGCAGTAGAATAACAAGCAGATGTCCTGAAGCCCTGGCATGTGCCCTGCGCACTATGTGTCCTCCTCTGGTGGTTGTGCGGCGGGGGAGAGCTAAATATAACATGATAGAAATAGATTTTAATCTGACATACTTGGACTGTGACTCCAGTTGGAAGTTTCTCCTCGCCTTTTTGTCATTTAAAGAGCCTGCTTTGGGAAGTCACAAGAGGTACTTTAAGTTACTAGCGTGTACATTATGGGCTCCTGGATATGGGGCCAGAGGTGCCTTCTTGTAGATCACATTTAAAGAACTGAAAGCCCCAACCAGCGGGAAGAGAGTGATCATGTGCTGTGTTAGATGATGCAGACTTTGGGTACAATAGAAACCCAAGATGTTCCTGGATGATGGTGGAAAGCTATCAATCACACTTTTTTCTTTTTCTTTTTTTTTTTTTGAGACAGGGTCTCAACTATGTAGCCCTGAAACTCAATAAACCAGGCTGGCTTTAGACTCAAAGATCCTCCTGCCTCTGCCTCCTGAGTGCTGGGATTAAAAGTATTCACCACCATGCCCAGCTAAATTTCACTTTTGTGAGACTGGAAGTATATCTACTTTGTTGAGACAGTTGATGCCCCAGAACTGGGAGGAATATAACAAGGATTGGAAGGGGACTGGGTTTTTCCTAACAAGAATGTAACCAGTCAGCTGCATGTCCTTTCCCATTTATCTTTTTAAAAAATTTTTTATCTTTTGAGCCTCCCTGTAGCTCCAGCTGGCCTTGAACTCTGTACACCAGGCTGGCCTTAATCACACAGCAATCTGCCTCTGCCTCCCCAGTGCTGGCATCAAAGCCATGCTCCACCAATGCCTGGCTTTCCATTTATTGAGCAATCTGTACTGTGTGTATATACAAGAGCCTCTAGCCATGTGTATTTTGTATCTTGAAACTGAATCTTACAATGTAATAGGGTGGCCTTGAACTTCTTTGTGTTTTATCAGGGTCTCACATACTTAGTATGAAGCCCTGATTGTCTTGGATCAGGCTGATCTTGAATTTGCAGTCATCTGCCTCTGCAGGAATGTTAAGTCACAGATGTGTGCCACTGTGCTCAGTGATACTGAGCCCTTTAAATATGGCTAGTGTGACTAGAGAATAGTGTGTACTTAAAGAGCCATATGTGACTAATGGTTATCCTTGAACATGGCAGATTGGAAGATAGGAGCTAGCACCCAGACTCGGCTCCTAGCATGGCATGCTCACTGGTATACTGGTATATTTGTTCAGGCCAGTGTGAGGGGCATCAAGGAAGCCACAAGGCCTGTCTGACCAACCCTACCAGGTGTGGAACTCTCTCTTTCCTCACCCTGACAGGGCTGCAAAACTGGGTGGTGGCTGAAGATGTGGTATTTAAACCCGTGGCAGCCCCTTGGAACCCGGAGCATCGGCTGCAGCGCCCGGAGCTGACCCGGCAGGTCCTGAGCAAGGAGGACTTGGCTGCATTTTCCTGGGGAAGCGCCCTTCCCCGCTACCTTTACCTGGCTAGCAACCAGACCAATGTCTGGGGTCACCAGCGCGGGTACCGAATCCAGATCTACAGTCCCTCTGGTATACACATGCCTCTGGAGAGTGACACAGAGAAGGCCCTCAGCTGGGGGAGGTGAGGCAAGCCCTGGGAATGGGTGTGAAGGAAGGACCTGTCCCCTTCTGGCCCTTACAGACCTTAGACTTGCTACCCTGAATCTGCCTTTAGATCCAGGTGGATATAATATGGGAAATGGTCCCAGAGTCTCAAAGGACTTCTGGGTTGGTAAAGCTCTTCATTTATCCAACACTACCTTCCTACAATTCCTGGTCAGATACCAGTTGGTGGTGACCCAGAGGAAGGAGGAGGAGTCCCAGAGCAGCAGCATATATTACCAGAATGACCTAAGGACCCCCACTGTGGCCTTTGCTGACTTCATCAACAATGAAACCCTCCTAGGAGAGGTTAGTGGCTTTAGAAAGAGAACAGCTTTTCTTTTCCTGGCATCTTGGCTGCCCAGCTTCTAGTCAAAGCTTAGAATGGTTTCTAGTCCTAATATGGGGACCAACATAGGTCAAACTTACTGGGGAGAAATTAGCCATGTGTCACTGACACCCCTCTTAATGCAGGTTACTAGGTATTATGTATAGGAATGTGGCTGGGCAGAGGCAGAAACCAGCCTCTAAGGCTGGAGGTTGGGAACATGCCTGAGATGATTCTTTGACTCTTGCCTCCAAAGTCCTCCAGTCCTCCTCTTCCTCTTCCTGCAGGATCTGGTGGCTTGGGTGACAGCCAGCTTCCTGCATATTCCCCATGCTGAGGACATCCCCAACACAGTGACCGTGGGCAACAGAGTGGGCTTCTTGCTCCGACCCTACAACTTCTTTGATGAAGACCCTTCCATCTTCTCCCCTGGCAATGTCTACTTTGAAAGGGGCCAGGATGCTGGCCTCTGCAGTGCCAATCCTGTGGCGTGCACCCCACAGCTGGCAGCCTGTGTCCCAGACTTGCCTTCCTTCTCCTATCAAGGCTTCTAGGCTGAGGATAGGCTGAAACCATGGGGGAGAGGGAAGTGAGCATGCACCTTCACTCGGCTGCTCTTCCTGCCCTTTGTTTTTATCGCACCTCCCTGGGCTGACAGCCTCAGTTCCTTAAGAAATAGTCTCTTCCCACATGAAAACCCTGTGTATTTCTTTGACTGATTCCTCCTTTCTGCCCATTTTTAAAATGACAAACTTATAAAAATGATTTTTGAATACTCAACAAAAAACCCCACAAATCCTACCATTCAAATCTAACCATTACACCAGGTCTTCACATGTGGGTGTATCCAAGAGGAATAGTTATTATGTGTAATTGATAATAAAATGTCTAACAGGAATTTCACTTGAATTTATTCTGTTTGGCTTTTGAAAGCATGTCAGTTCCCAGGGGGAATATTAAGGACTCTGGGCCAAGGAAATTAGCAACAGAAAACAGGCGGGGTGGGTAGAAGAAGCCAAGGAATGTTGCTTGAGAAAGGGGCTGGAAGTGGGGGTTTCCTTGGAAGCTGTGACAGGAAAGAGAACATCTGGCCCTGGGAAGGTGGGGGTTGGAGTTGAAACTGGTCTTGGGGGCACAGGGGCTATGGATCAGACTTACCCAACTCTTTGCTGGTCGTGGATTTCCATGTACAGGCTGGCTTCCTCCCCCTTCCCTCAACCCCAGCTTTCCCCAACCCTGACCCAGAGAGCAGAATCTGATTTGGAGCCTGAAGGACAAAGCCTTGTAAGGTCTGTGGAAATCACAGCAGCCTGTTCAGACCCGCCTCCCAATGCTGGCCCCAGCCCTCCCTGCTCCCTCGCACCCTTGGCAGAGACTTCAGACTACTGAGAAGCTCAGCTAGAGGCCTGGAGACCCCAGTCCAGCAGCAGGAGAAGTCCTTTCCTGGTAGAAACCTGTTCGTACTCAGGAACGATGACCCAGAAGACCACCCTGGTACTCCTTGCTCTGGCTGTCATCACAATCTTTGCCTTAGTTTGTGTCTTGCTAGCTGGCAGGAGTGGAGATGGGGGTGGACCTAACCAACCTCCCCACTGTCCCTCTGTATCTCCCAGTGCCCAGCCTCGGACACACCCTGGTCAGAGCCACCTGTTCGCAGACCTGAGCCCTGAAGAGCTGACAGCTGTGATGAGCTTTCTGACCCGGCAGCTGGGCCCAGGGCTGGTGGATGCAGCCCAGGCTCGGCCCTCAGACAACTGCGTTTTCTCAGTAGAGCTGCAACTGCCCCCTAAGGCTGTAGCCCTGGCCCACTTGGACAGAGGGGGCCCCCCACCTGCCCGGGAAGCACTGGCCATCGTCTTCTTTGGTGCACAATCTCAGCCCAATGTGAGTGAGCTGGTGGTGGGGCCTCTGCCTCACCCTTCCTACATGCGGGATGTGACTGTGGAGCGGCATGGTGGCCCCCTGCCCTATTACCGCCGTCCTGTACTGGCCAGAGAGTATCTGGATATCGACCAGATGATCTTCCACAGAGAGCTGCCCCAAGCCACTGGGCTCCTCCATCACTGTTGCTTCTACCAACACCAGAGACACAACCTAGTGACAATGACCGCAGCCCCACGTGGCCTGCAATCAGGGGACCGGGCTACCTGGTTTGGCCTCTATTACAACCTCTTGGGGGCTGGGTTTTACCTGCACCCTATTGGACTGGAACTGTTGGTAGACCACAAGGCCCTGGACCCTGCCCAGTGGACCATCCAGAAGGTATTCTATCAAGGTCGCTACTATGAGAGTCTGGCCCAGCTGGAGGACCAGTTTGAAGCTGGCCTGGTGAATGTGGTACTGCTTCCAAATAATGGCACAGGTGGGTCCTGGTCCCTGAAGTCCTCAGTGCCACCAGGTCCGGCTCCCCCTCTGCAGTTCCATCCCCAGGGCCCCCGCTTCAGTGTCCAGGGTACTCAAGTGGCCTCCTCATTGTGGACCTTCTCTTTTGGCCTTGGAGCTTTCAGTGGCCCAAGGATCTTTGATATCCGCTTTCAGGGGGAAAGAATGGCCTATGAAATCAGCGTCCAGGAAGCCATAGCCCTGTATGGTGGCAATTCCCCAGCAGCAATGCTGACCTGCTATATGGATGGTAACTTTGGCATTGGCAAATACTCTACGCCCCTGACCCGTGGAGTCGACTGCCCCTACCTGGCCACCTATGTAGACTGGCACTTCCTTCAGGAGTCCCAGACCCCCAAGACACTACGTGATGCCTTTTGTGTGTTTGAACAGAACCAAGGCCTCCCCCTGAGGCGACACCACTCAGATTTCTCCTCTCACTATTTTGGGGGCCTTGCAGAGACAGTGTTGGTGGTCAGATCTGTGTCCACCTTGCTCAACTACGACTATGTGTGGGACATGGTCTTCCACTCCAATGGGGCCATAGAAGTCAAATTCCATGCCACAGGCTATATCAGCTCAGCCTTCTACTTTGGTGCCAGCAAACGGTTTGGGAACCGAGTTGCACAGCACACATTGGGCACAGTGCACACCCACAGTGCCCACTTCAAAGTGGACCTGGATGTGGCAGGTAAGAGGTCCTGAGAGAGACAAGGGTTCTTCCAGGAGGGTATTAAGTGTTAACTGTTTGCTGTGGGTTTCATGTAGGCCATCCATTGAAAAAAAAAGATTAGGGTTTTTACATTTCCTTTTGGCCTGACTGGGAGAGAGTGGGCTGTTGGGTTTTATTTGGATTTAGCTCCCTGCCTGGGTGGGTGCAAAGTTGCCAACTATGCATGTGATGTCCTTAGAAAATCTTGGGGAATGACTAAACTCAGGAAGAAGGTAGGACTTAGTTTCACAGGGTCCTTTGAGCTTATGTGGGCCTTCAAGGAAGCAGCTGTTTGTTTATCAACTGGGATCTGTGTCTGGCCTGTGGTGCTGGGGTGTTGGAGGATGTTTGCCTTCTGTTGTGAAAGCCGGTCATGCATGCCACAACCATTGTTCTACACTTCCTTGGAAGATGGGCCCTTCTCTCCCCTGAATTTCCATCACTCTCTGGGTGCCATTCACTTTACTACAGGAGTATACTGGATACTCAGGAGATTTCCAGATAGTTCCTGGAGTTTGTGGTCACAGACAACCGATGCTTTCTGATTTCCTGGAGACTTTGTCCTTCCCTTTTTTTCTTCTCTACACTGATTTTTTTTTTCTCCTGCCTCTGAAATACCTTAGAACCCTCACTGGGTCCCTGTCAACCCTCTCTACTACCTCCACTCTTTTAATGCATATATATTATTGATTCTTTGAGAATTTGATGCAGTGTATCAAATTGGTCACATTGAACCCCCTCCCCCATGTTCCCTCAAACTCACCCCCACCTCCCTACTGCTACCTCTGCTCTTACACTTTCAGTTCCAAGGTCCACGCTGTGTACAGAGGGATGACTGCCCCACCCATGCTAGCCTGCCACCCCCAACGGCCTCCCCCCTTCCACAGCACCTGCAGGATGTCACCTGCAGAATGACTTACCAGGTGCTTCCCTTCTTGGGCCAGCTCCAACCTGCCCTGAGATTCTTCCCAGTGTTCTGCCTTGGCTGCGCACACATCCTCCCTGGTTCTCGATGCACAGCCCACAGATTCTTTGTTTTAACTTTACTCTTGCCTAGAATGACTTTCCAAGTCCATTCTCTTGAAGATAACCTTGAAGGATAGTCTGAAGGTTTCCCCTGGGGGCTGGCGTGGTCCTGTCCCTGCCAGCACCAGTACTCCTACCCTGCCTCACTTGAGCTTCCCCACCCTGCAGGCCAGCCTGTGTTTTACTCCTCTGGGGTAAGAGCCTGAGGGTAATGGTGGGGGTTTTATTCAGCTTTGTCCTCCAGGGCAAGCACAGTCCTCACCACTAAAAGGAATTGAAAAGATGAATGAATGAGATCCTAGAAAAATATTTCAGTTTATAGATTAACAGTGTTGTCTGAAGGATTGGGGAGATCTTGGGACAGGGAAGGGAAGCAGAGGCTGCAGTCAGTCCTGAGCTGCTTTTTGGTTGCAAATGGGGGCTAGAGAGGACCAGGGTCATCATATGACCAGCCTTGACACGCTCTACATAGGATTGAAGAACTGGGCCTGGGCAGAAGACATGACCTTTGTACCCTCATCTGTGCCATGGCACCCTGAGCACCAGATACAGAGGCTGCAGGTGACACAGAAGCTGTTGGAAACAGAAGACCAGGCAGCCTTCCCCCTGGGAGGTGCAACCCCACGCTATGTGTACCTGGCCAGCAACCACAGCAACAAGTGGGGTCATGGGCGGGCCTACCGCATCCAGACACTCAGCTTTGCTGGGGATCCGCTGCCTCGGAGCAGCTCCATAGAAAGAGCCTTCAGCTGGGGAAGGTGAGTGGTGGGCAGTTAGGGGAGGTTGGGGAGGTAAGCATGGGAATGGAGCCAGAATGGTAAAGGGACACCTGGAAACAGTTGAGACTGTTTGTTAGGCCTTGGGGACATTGCCTGACCTGTGCATAGTGGGGCTCATTTCCCTTGGAGAGCAAAAGCTAGAGAGGGAGAATTCTTTTCCATTTGGGGTGGAGGAAGGTGTATATGATGAAATGGCAGATAGGTGATGGATTCTGTAGCCTAACATTGCTGTGAGCACATGCATAAGCAGGGCGGGAGCACTGAGCTCTCTTTCTTCATAAGCAGGCATCAGGATGGGCTTAGAGACCATGGAGGCCTGACCAGTGCCTTTCTAGGTACCACTTAGCTGTGACCCAGCGGAAAGAAGAGGAGCCCAGTAGCTCTAGCATCTTCAATCAGAATGACCCGTGGACCCCTACTGTGGATTTTGCTGATTTCATCAACAATGAGACCATTGCTGGAGAGGTAAGCTGACTGTGGCGGTGGACAAGTGGGGTACAAGACTGAACCTCACTTTCTCCTGGGTGGGTCCCTGAGAACCATCTGAATTCTCCAGAGGTAGAGCTGACTCTTGTCATCTGCACTTTAGTGATCATTACTGCTGGAAAGAATCTTCCAGAGCTGGGAGGTCATGTGCAAACACTGGGTGAAGACAGGGATCTGTCTCAAGCTTAAAACCCTCAGAGTCACAGCTTTGGGGACAGAGCCCCTTCCAGGCCTTAGGACTCATGTAGAGCTGGAAGCATTACCAGGGAAAACCATATTTCCCATCTGCCTTGACTGCTGAAGGTATCTTCCATATCAGCCTACTTCTGCCTTCCAACGCCTGATGGTCCCTCTTCCATGCTTCTCCCCAGAGTTGTACTTTAAGGAGTCTTGGAGAGTTGGGAGAGAGGAGCTGAAGTAGCCTGTGGGTATCACCCTCTGGGGAGGGTAAGCAGAGGGCTGTGTCATGGAAAACATTGGAGATCAGGTGCAAGCCAGGCCCTGAGATAACAGTGTTGCTCCCAGAATGGAAAGAGCTTTTTGTTTTGACATCAGAAGGAAAAAATATTTAAAGATTCAAGATCCATTGGCTAATGAACTGACTTCCCTGAAAGGCCACTGTGCAGGGTTGGCATGTCTAGCAGATCACATGATCTTTTTTCTCTCCTGCTAGGACTTGGTGGCCTGGGTGACAGCTGGTTTTCTGCACATCCCACATGCAGAAGACATTCCCAACACAGTGACCGTGGGGAATGGAGTGGGCTTCTTCCTTCGGCCCTACAACTTTTTTGATGAAGACCCCTCTTTCTACTCTGCTGATTCCATCTACTTCCTGAAGGACCAGGATGCTGGGACCTGTGAGGTCAACCCCCTGGCTTGCCTGTCCCAGACTGCTACTTGTGCCCCTAACCTCCCTGCCTTCTCCCATGCGGGCTTTGCTCACAACTAAGTGGTCCTGGATGGACAGTCTAGCCAAGGGACCCAGGGTCAGGGTGGGAGGCATGCAACAAACAACAGCTGTATGGGGCAGAATGATTTCCTCTTCTCCTTCCCCACATCCTTGATGTCCTCTCGTCCTCTCTGTTCTGCTCCCCTCCCTTGCCTCTCACTCCCCGCCTAGAGCATCCTGAGCCAGTGATACCTGATATTCAGGAACAAGGGCTTTGTTGATCCCAGTTCTACTGAGTTCCTGCCTCTGGGAGAAGAATGGCTTGGCTAGGAGCCTGGAGTGATGGGTATATATCTTTTCCAGATGGTTCTTTTTTTTTTTTTTTTCGGCTTTCCTAAAAATTGTTAAATCAGCTTTGAAGACCCTGCAATGGTGATTATTCTCTGGAGACCCCAAGGTAGGCTCCCTTGAGTCCCACATATCCATGGATGAGCTAGAAGAGACTTCTGCCAACATTCCTTTTCTCACAAGTCCCTTCTTTCCTTTCTCTGTCTTGCCTCCTCCTGAGGTCCCTGCCTGCTCTGTATCAAAGTTGAAATGAGACACCTCACTGTAGAGGACTATGCTTGTCTGTCATGTAATATCTGTCAATATCAGGAGTCGGAGTCTGTTGTGGGGCAGAGTGTGCTTCTTTGCCCATTTTATTGCTTGCTCTCTATAAGAAGATGGTCACAGAGACAGTAGCACCTCTATCTAGTGCTGCAAGTGGTTTGAGGGTGCTGTGACCATAGAGAATGGTCATTTTATTCCAGGGCCATGTGTGACGGTGGGTTCAGTGCTCTGCAGCTGCCTGTTTGGGACACTAGGAACCATGTATGAGGAACAAAGGTGGGAAGCAAGCAGCCTTGGGCCCTCTATGCCCCAGTGAAGGCTGTCCAATTATAAGCAGCCATGCAAATGAGCCTGTATGATGGGGAGGGGCCTGGCCCCGTGGGACCAGCTCTAGGCTTCCCTTACTACTTGTCTCTCCTGGGGTCTGCACTGGGGATGGTTCAAAGAAATATTCTTTCCTAGAGAATTGGCTGACCCAATGCTGATATAGCCTTACTATCCAATCTCTAAAGTTGAAAACCATTTATATGTCATTCCATACTAATAGGGGGTGACCTTCAAGTGAAAAAGGTCAAAATGTATATATTTCACGCCTCATTTGTGTTTTTAAAAGGAGGAGAATATAGGGAGATGTTTTGGTACACAACTGTGACCATAGCACTCAGGAGTTAGAGACAAGAGGATCAGAGTTTGAGGTCTGACTGAACTACATAGTGAGACCCTCTCTCAAACCAAGGCCTGAGCTGGGCATGGTGGTGCATGCCTTTAATTCCAACACTTGGAAGCTGAGGCAGGTAGATCTCTGTTAGGTGGAAGCCAGCCTGGTCTACATAGCGAGTAGCAGGCCAGCTGGGGCTACAGGGAGACCCTATGTCAAAAAAGACCTCCCCCCAAAATAATTTTAAACAAAGAGCTGGGACTTTGGCTCAGTGGTAGAGTATTTGCCTAGCATGTTACAAAGTTTAATCCTTAGCATTGTTAAACACAAAAGAAATGGACTAGAGAGATGGCTCAGCATTTAAGAGCATGTACTCTCTTACAGAGGACCCAAGTTTGGTTCCCAGCACCCATGCCGGATGGTTCACATCTACATGTAACTCTGGCTCCAGGGGATCTAATGCCCTCTTTTGGCCTCCATCAGCATGCGCACTCATGTGTATAAACCCATACACAGACACACACATAGACACATAAATAAAAATAAATATTTAAAAATGAAAAATAAAAATAAAGAGGATATAAATATATATTTGCTTATCTCTGCATTTTTGAGGAGGTAATGCTGATCACCCCTAGAGAGGAAGTTGGTGAATGAGGGAACTTGGCACTGCACACCTTCCGTACATCTTGAATTTTGAACCATGTGACTATGTTGCCTCATCAGAATAAATTAGTGGATCCAAACAACTGCCTTTTTTTTTTTTTACTAACATGCTGTTGTGGCATAGGTGTGTGGTGGGGCAGTGGGCTAAGGGGTGGTCCGAAGACTAAGTTCTCCAGTTCTTGAGACCCAGACTCATGACTTCTAGTACCTCCTTTACTTTTTCTTGTCTGTCTCAGGAAATGTTAAACTTCAGTCAATGATCCATCTCTGTCTCTCTTAGAGGAGGGGAAAATGAGAAGCAATGAGGAGGGGGGCTTCTACTCACCAGATGCCCAGGCTAGTCCTGGAAGTGAAGTCCTGGTAACAGTTTTGGATGGTGCTCAGCTTCTGGCCAGAGGGATATCATGTTCCAAGAGCTCAGACACTGTGGAACCTTTCGCCATCTTCTCTGTCCTGCCCCAATCCCAGGTTCTACCCTAGGTTGACGTGGAACAATGGAGAAAGAGTCAATTCATAGAGAAAAAACAGATCCCAAAGAACAGGGAGAAAGACCCGTAAAGAGCAGGGGCCAGCAATGACTGGCTTCGTTTATAATGTGGCCTGGGATGAGCAGAGAGGGATGGAGGGCCAGCATATTATGATGACATGGAAGCCAAAAGGGTGTGTCTGCCCAGTTGTGACTGCTTGCCTACATTGTTCTCATTCTTCTAACCTAAACAGTTAATTCTTTAAATGCATATCCTTTTGTTCACATCACCTTATGGTCCCTTCTCATAGTTGATGGCTCCATGGCCAGTGCTAATGAGAAGGGGGACAAAGGAATGCTACCTGCCTCTATCTTCATTTGAAACTCATTTCCTCAAAGCCCATCTCTAGATGAAAGAGCCCAAGAGTTTGTATATGGTGGTGGTGTGTGGTGTGTGTGTGTGTGTGTGTGTGTGTGTGTGTGTGTGTGTGTATGTGTATGTGTGTGTGTGACTTCACACAATTTAATTTGAAAATGTGACTGTTATGTCTGTTCATATCTTATTATAAGGATAATGATTGCCATCTCCCTCCCTCAACCCCAAACAGGGGGAGACAGAATGAACATCTAGACATCTAGAGCATTAGAATCTCAGCCCAGCTCAGGTCAGGAGGACTGCAGTGGGCTCTGCCCCATCTAGTCTCTTCTATAGACTGCTGAAGTTTTCTACAGTGTTGACCTCACGTTTATCAGATGGTTAGGAGTGAATAGCAATGAACTGACATCTTGATGATTTGAAGAAACTGGTTCAGATCCTTAGAATGGGGGCTGTTGACCTGAGAACAAGAAGCTGATTAAACAAAGGGCATGACCAGGACTTCTCCAGGAATGTAGACTCAGACACCCACTCAGGAATACAAGATGTGCCCACCTGCCACTCCTCTGGGAGCCTCTCCAGGTTCAGCTCCAAGTTCCAGCTAGGCAAGAAAGAATTCTCTCACAGTAAACAAAGGCTTATAGTGGCATATGTCTGTAATCCCAGGACTCAGGAGTCTGAGGTAGAAGGATCATAAGTTCAAGGCCAGATACATATACTGTATGATTTAGGTATGTAATGTCCCCCATAGTTTCATGATTTGAGTGCTCTGTCCCTAAGATAGTGGCACTATTTTGGGAGGCTCTAGAAACTTAGAACATGGGGCTAAACTGAAGGAAGTAGGTCACTGGGGGTGGGCCCTTGGGGGCATATTCTCCCTGGCTGTTTCCTGTCTCTCTCTCTCTCTCTGCTTCCTGGCCCCACCATGATTTGAATTGCTTTGTGACACCATACCCCCTTTACCATGATGAACTGAACCTGAAACTATACTAAAATAAATCTTCCTTTCTTAAATTTTAAAAAATATTTTATTACTTTTTTAATGTGTATGAGTGTATTGCCTGCGTGTGTAAACACGTGTGTCATGCAGTGCCCGAGGAGATCAGAAGAAGTCAGATTTCCCTGGAGCTGGAGTTACAGACCTGTTAGCTACCATGTGGGTGCTGGGAATTGAACCTAGGTCCTCTGTAAGAGCAGTCAGTGCTCTTAATGACTGAGCTTTCTCTCCAACCCACAAATCTTCCTTTCTTAAATTGATATTTTTCCTATCTTTTCAGACACACACAAAAACTAATTAATTAAAAGAAAATTAATACAGAAAATTAGTACCAGGAGTAGGGTTGTGACTATGAATAACTATGACCATCTATTTTTTAGAATTTTTGATTTTGGAAGGGAATGTCAGAATGGTTCCAAAAAAGCCATAGATTCAACCCCCAGCACCACAGAAACCATGTGTAGTGGCATACTCTTGTAATCACAGCACTCAAGATGTGGAGGCAAGATGATGAGACATTCAAGGAACCCTTGTGAGTTCAGTTTATGCTGTGTGAGACTTTGTCCAAAGAAGGAGGAAAAAAAAGCAGAGTGGAAATATTTGAAAGACATGCAAGACATGAAGAAATTACTCAGCAGTTAAGACTGTGTACTACTCTTACAGAAGAACCAAAATTGGTTCCCAGCACCTACACTGGGTAGCTCACAGCTGCCTATAACTCCAGATCCAGGAGATCCAAAGCTGTCTTCTAGCCTCTGTGCCACCTGACTTGTATACCTACTTCCGACCAACCCCCACATATATACATGCAATTTTAAATCTTTTAAAAAATATTTTATTTACCTTTAGTCCAAGCACTTGGGAGGCAGAGGCAGGCAGATCTCTGTGAGTTCAAAGCCAGCCTGGTCTACATAGTGAGTTCTAGGCCAGCTGGGGCTACAGGGAGACCCTGTCTCAAAAAAATTTTTTATTTATTATTTTTATTTTATGTATATGAATGTATTGTCTGCATGTGTGTAAGTGTACCCATGTCATGCAGTGTCTGAGAAGGTCAGAAGAGGGCATCAGATTCCCTGGAACTGGAGTTAGGAACAGCTGTTAGCTACCATGTAGGTGCTGGGAATTGAACCCAGGTCCTCTGCAAGAGCAGTCAGTGCTCTCAATCACTGAACCATCTCTCCAGCCCCCCAAATAAATTTTTGGAGGGGTCTTTTGGGGACAGTGTCTCCTTGTAGCCCCAGCTGACCTGGAACTCACTGTGTAGACCAGGCTGGCCTTGAACTCACAGAGGTCTGCCAGCCTCTGCCTCCAAGTGCTGTGACTAAAGGCGTGTACCACCACGCCCAGCTCCAAATAAATTTTTTTTTTTTTTTTTGTCTTTTTGAGACAGGGTCTCCCTGTAATCCCAGCTGACCTGAACTCACTGTGTAGACCAGGCTGGCCTTGAACTTGCAATGATCCTCCTGCCTCTGCCTCCCGAGTGCTGGGATTAAAGGTGTGCGCCACCATGCCTGGCCAAATAAAATATTTTTAAAAACATACAATATGCTCTCAGGGGCTGGAGAGATGGCTCAGTGGTTAAGAACACTGACTGTTCTTGCAGAAGACCCGGATTCAAATCCCAGCACCCACATGGTAGCTAACAACCGTCCGTACTCCAGTTCCAAGGGATCTGACAACCTCTTCCATCCTCCCCAGGTATTGCACGACACAGGTGCACTTACCTACATGCAGGCAATACCCACATACACATAAAAATAATAGATAAAATATTAAAAACAAAACAAAAACATACAATATGCTCTCAAAGGGAACTATTTGAAAGGAACAAGGAGAATGTGGATGTTAAATAAATTAGTGCAGTAAAGAGAAATTAAGCTAGGCTGGACATTGAGACACATGCCTTTAATCAATTCCAACACCCAAGAGGCAGAGGCAAGTAGCTCTTTGTAAGTTTGAGGCCAGCCTGGTCTACATAGCAAATTTTGGACGGCCAAGGCTACATAGTGAGACCCTGTCTCAAAACAAAAACTAAAACAACATAAAAGAGAAGCTTTTTTTCTCTTGTCAGTGAGACAAGAGAAAATTACTAGACCTCAAACGTCACAGGCATGAGTGTAAAACTGTACATTCATTTGAACTGGGAAGAGAGAGCAGCTTAGGCACTCTGCACACACAGGGCATCCTAGGCAAATGTTTTCCCAGGTTCAGCCACTCTGGCACTCAGAGGCCACTGCAGTTATGTTTCAAGGAGGAACCAGCTACTTCTCAAGCTGGTGGCAGGCCTTGGCATCATTCACATGGTGCTGGTTTTACAGGCATACAGAATGCAAGAAAACTTACACGCTCACGGAGGCTTCCACCCAGATTTTTAAGGAAGGCCTAAGTGGTCAGACAGCTGTGGCGCAGGGTCTCAGGGTAGGGAGCTCCTGAAAGGGCGGTGTGTGAAGCCCTCATCATGGAGCCAAAACTACAGTGGAGACCCAGGATGCCGAAGATGCCAGGAATGTGGAACATTTGTCAAGAAAAGCATCAGATAAGGAGTAGAGTCAGCCTCAGAGAAAGGCCTTGTGAACTTCAAACAGCAAGGTCACAGGAGCACGGTGGCCCAAGCCCATTGGAGCTCACATCAGAACACTATGTCCCAGTTGCAGGACATAGAGTTACAGGATTTAATGTTTTCCCCCGGTGGGTTTTGGTTGTGTTTTGGTCCCATCCCTCCTTTCCATGTTCACATTCCTCCCTTTTGGATTAGGAATACTTACTCTACACCATTATATATTGAAGTATGTAACTTTCTTTTTGATTTTACAGGAGCTCAGAGCTAAGCTTTTGCCTTGAGTCTCAGAAGAAACTAAACTTTGGACTTTCAAAACAATGTTGGAACTGTTAAATTTGGGGAACTCTTAACTAAATGCATTTGAATTATAAAATGACCATGAGCCTTTGAGATCAGAATGCTGTAGCTTGAATATGTAATGACCCCATACAGTTGTGATTTGAGTGATTGGTCCCCAGATGGTGGCACTATCTGGGGAGGCTTTAGAAAGTTAGGAGCAAGAAGGAAGCTGGAGGAAGTAGGTCCCTTGGGGTGGGCCTTTAATATTGCTCTACTCCTGGTCCACCAGGATGAGAAATACTCTGATCCATGAAGCTTTCCCCACCATGATGCACTGGACCTTTAGAAACAAACCTTCCTTCCAATTTTTTTTCATTTTTTAATTTATTTTATGTGTATGAGTGTTTTGCCTCTATGTATGTTAAGTGTACCCGTGCTGTGCAATGCTAATGGAGGTCAGAAGAAGGCATTGGATTCCCTAGAACTGGAGTTACAGACAATTGTTAGCTGACATGTGGGTGCTGGGAACTGAACCCTGGTCCTCTGGAAGAGCAGCCAGTACTCTTAACAACTAAGCCATCTCTCTAGCTCCCTGTGTTACTTTCTTACAGTAAAGAAAAAGTTACTAAGATGTTTACTTAAAGAGACCCCCATCTCAAAATTTTTTTTTTTTTTTTTTTTTTTTTTTTTGTCTTTTTGAGACAGGGTCTCCCCATAGCCCCAGCTCTCCTGGAACTCACTATGTAGACCAGGCTGGCCTCAAACTCACAGAGATCCGCCTGCCTCTGCCTCCCAAGTGCTAGGACTAAAGGTGTGCACTACCATGCCCGCCACTCAAAAATATGTTTTTATGAAGCTTCTAAATTCCAGGCACTGTGGAGAGAGCACCAGAGAGCTATTGGACAATTTTTCTTTTCTTTTTTTTTTTTTTTTTTTTTTTTTGTCTTTTTGAGACAGAGTTGCCCTGGCTGGCCTGAAGCTCACTATGTAGGCCGGGCTGGCCTCCAACTCAGAGTTCCTTGGCCGCCTCTGCCTCTCAAGTGCTGGGATTAAAGGTGTGCCCCACCACACCTGGCTTTGTGAACAGACAGTTTCTACAGTTAGGGGAAAGAGAGGCCATAAAATTGCAGTTACAGTCAAGAATAGAGGAAAACAATGGCAGGAACTGGGGAAGGCTTCCTAAGGGATAGGGTGTCTAAACTGATCTTGACAGAGATAAAAGTTTCCTGTGGTAGAGGGAGGAGAGTGGAGAGCTAGCTATTCCAGGTCAGAGAACAGCTTGTTAATTGCTGATCAAAGTAAGAGCCCACCCACCAATCAATCTCCCTTTCTAGGAAACCAATTTCCCAATAATTGGTTGGACCATCCTTGTACACTTATACAACATATAGTGTGGCTGGACAAACACAAACGCAAAATGACTAAGCGTCTGCGGGGTGGGGGTGGGTAAGGCTCTGTGCTCTCCTGATTGCTTCTTTACAAAATTCCACAGCCTTATCTTGGAGGCAAAGCCACCCCACCCGACCCAGCTCCTTCCAGAATATCCTGATATCTTCTCTCTCTACTCATTTATTTAGGTTTTTTTGAGAAAGGGTCTCAGTGTAGCTCAGACTGGCCTCGTACGTGCTGGACAGGCCTGGCTGGCCTTGGATTTGTGATGCTCTTTCCTCAGCCTTCCAGCTGAGACTTTGCATTTTCAGTCTCTCAACACAGATCAGTTCTTTCTTAGATCAGATCAGTCTGCTGTCTGGCCCCATAGCTCCTATCGGCAGGAGTCTTCTGCTCTCTCTTCACTTTCCCACTCTCCTTCCTCCAAAGAGTGGTCTATACCTCGTGGGTCTGGTTCCTGACCTTGGGCAATCACCCCTCAACCCACTGTCTTTCCTCTGGTGATCCACGGATTGTGGCCACTGCTTTGGCAAACGTCATGACCTCTCCAATGCAAAGCTGATGAGCTCTTCTCTCTGGCCCTCTCAGTGCTGATGACACCTACTATTCTCTTAGAACTCGTTCCTCCCTCACATTCTGACACCTCCTCTACATTTATTCTTTCTAAAAAGACTTTCCAGGAGTTCTTTCGAGGAATTTCTGAATCTTTCCAGGATTGTGTCACTAGCACTCCCTTCTTTCTAACAATCGTCCCTGTGTGACTTCACATTACCTTACTTTTCACTGTTGATATCAGCTGTTGCCTACATCTGTCTTTCTAGCTTAGAGTAGCTCTCCTGCATTCCAGGAGCCTTTTGCCTCTGCATCTTCACTGGGGCAGCTCAAAGGAGCCTCAAATTCCAACCTATCCCTCCCAGAATCCTGTTGCGCATATTTGTCCTCATCCTGGTGAAAGTCCCCCACCTTACTGTCATACCTAGTCACTCACAGGAAATCTCTAGGTCATCTGAAACACCGTGTTCTCTCTGTTACCACACTCCCATCTCTCAGACTCATCCCTTGCTCCCCTACCCCTCTGTCCCCACCTCCCATCTGGCTGTAGGAATGCTGGGCTTATAGACACAAGCTACTGGATTCTGAGAGTCCAAACTCAGGTCTTTATGTTTGTATAGTAAACACTTTATCCACTGAGTCACCTCCTCAACTCCCACTCTTTCATATTCCTGAGGGCACATGATGGTGGTTCATTCCTGTAATCCCAGCACTTGAGAGGCTGAAGCAGGAGGGTTGCCATGAGTTCAAGGCAAGGGCATCCTGGGCTACAGAGTGAAACTCTGTCTCCTAAAAATAAAAATAAAGGGCCAGAGAGATGCTCAGGAGGTAAAGGCACTTTCCAGTAAGCCTGGGAACCTGAGTTAATTTCCAGGACCTGCATGGTAAAAGGAGGAAACTGACTCTTGTCAGTTGTCCTCTGACAGCACACACACACACACACACACACACACACACACACACACACACACTAAAATAAATAAATAAATGTAATTTTTTTCGGTCTTTTTGAGACAGGGTCTCCCTGCAGCCCCAGCTGGCCAGAGATCCGTCTGCTTCTCCTTCCCAAGTGCTCAATTAAAGCTGTGTGCCACCACATCTGGCTATTTTTTATTTATTTTTTTGGTCTTTTTGAGATAGGGCCTCCCTGTAGCCCCAGCTGTCCTGGAACTCACTATGTAGACCAGGCTGGCCTTGAACTCACAAAGCTCTGCCTGCCTCTGCCTCCCGAGTGCTGGGATTAAAGGCGTGCGCCACCACGCCTGGCTATATCTGGCTATTTTTAAGTTAAAAAAATAAATAAATTGCACAACCTGTTTCCCGTGGCCACTTCCTGCCTCATTAGAGTTGTTCTGTTGACTATGCCTCAACTGTAAGAAACTCTCCAGTCCCTCATCTCCATGGTTTGTGCAGTGGATGAAATACTGGTTGTGAATTTTACCTCCAACATTTAAGGGTATTAAATATTAGATTTATTTATATATTTATTTATTGGTATTTTTTCTTTTTTAAAAAAATATTTATTATTTTTATTTTATGTGTATGAGTATATTGGCTGCATGTATGTGAGTGCACCCGTGTCATGCAATGCCACGGAGGTCAGAAGAGGGCTTCAGATTCCCCTGGAACTGGAGTTAAGGATGGTTCGTAGCCGCCATGTGGGTGCTGGGAATCGAACCCAGGTCCTCTTTAAGAGCAGTCAGTGCACTTATCTGCTGAGCCATCTCTCCAGCCCCTATTTATTGGTATTTTTGAGACAGGATCTGCCCGTAGCCCTAGCCGGCCTGGAACTCGCTATGTAGATCAGGCTAGCATTGAACTCACAGAGATCTGCCTGCTTCTGCCTCCCGAATGCTAGGATTAAAGGCTTGTGCCACCACACCTGGCTATCAAGTTTATTTTTAAATATCAGATAACCAGTTGGGAGGGCAGTTCATCGGTAGTCTAACATGCAAGAGGCTAGGGCCCCATAAAAAAATATAAATAAATAGACAACAAAAACAGATAACCAGTTCAAGTCCCAAACCCCGTGGTTGGCAAGAAATTCAATTTCAGGCCTGTGTGTCAGGGGCGCTCATTTTAAGGTGAGGTGAGACTCTGGGATCTGGAGCTAGTGAAGATGGAAGGCTTTTCTTCAGTTGACAGTGACACCCTTGAGGCAGAAAGAGGGGGGAACTGAGAGGAGATAGAAATGGAAAGGAGCCCTTCCCCTGCTGCCTGTGAGTCAAGAGAAGGTCTTAAAGTCCTTGTGACCCAGCATAGTAAGGAGTCCTTTGACCCTTTGACCTCTGTTTATCTAAGAGACTATTCTATCCTATCCTATCCTACCCTATGATCCCATCCACTGAATACCCTAGATATGAGCAAGGCCATCCATCCTTAGAATGACATCATGACAGAATACTTGCCTAGCATGTGACATATAAGAGGTCCCAGGTTAAAAGATTTTAGGGTTACCTCTTCAGAGGGGGGAATGTTAGAGTAGCCAAAAATCCCATTAAAAAAATAATAGGGGCTGGAGAGATGGTTCAGTGGTTAAGAGCACTGACTGTTCTTGCATAGGACCTGGGTTCAATTCCCAGCACCCACATGGCAGCTATGAAATCCTTAACTCCAGTTCCAGGGGAATCCGAAGCCCTCTTTTGACCTCTGCAGCATTGCACGACATGGGTGTACTCACATACCTTCAGGCAATACACTCATACACATAAAATAAAAATAATTTAATTCACTGGAGGAAAGCATACTTTTAAAATGAAAAAAAATCTAATAATCTATCAAGAAGATACAATAATTATATATTTACCTAACACTGAGCCCCAAAATGCAGGAAGCAAAACATGGCAGAAATGAGTAAACAGTAGACAATTCTCTCAGTAAATTACTTTTAAAAAATTGGAAAAGCAAACCATCAAAACACCTGCACTAAGAAAGAAAAAAAAAAAAAACCTTCCGGAGTTCTTGTACAGCTAGAAAAACAAAAGGAAAGAAGAATCCAGATATTGCTTAATATTGTATGGCTAGGAATTGTGAACTAATGAAAATGAATTCATAAACTGCAAAAAAAAAAAAGAGGCCCTAGGTTAGAGCCCCACTACCACAAACATGCACACGCACAAATACACACATGGTCACAAGTACAAACACACACATATATGCACACACAAAGAGCAAACATGCACATACACAGGCACAACACACATGCACACTCACAAATGCACACATGCATACAAACATGTACACACAGAAACATGTGCACACATGCACATAAACACTCATACATAAGTACACATGAGCAGACATACAGAGAAACATGCACGCAAATGCAAACATGAACACAGGAACATGCGTACACACAAGCACCTACACACATACATACATGCACACTGTGAACAAACATGCAAACACAAATGTGCATGGCACATATATATATACATATGAACACAAAACACAGGTGCACATACATGTATGCATGAGCACACACGATCACGCTCACATATATACACATGTGTACACGAGTATACATGCATGACATACACCTACTTCTGCACATGCATGTAATGTGCATACACATCAAACACATGTATACGCACAAGAACGCGCACACATATAAACCTGCACATAAACACACTCAGGGTCTTACCCTGTAGCCCAGACTGACCTGGAACTCAGGGCAATCATGCAGCCTTAGCCTCCCAGTGCTGGGATAACATGTGTAAGCCACCACCCCCAGCTCTAAATCCTTTTCTTAATAAATGCCAACTGGGCTTGATAATGAGTCATTCTGAAATTGTTTTCTGCAACATTTAAACCAATAATCCCAGTTTCTGCGAACTGATGCTCCCAGAAAAAATGTCACAGATATGTAAAGATTCTATACAGCTTATTGACTGATTAGAATATCATGATTGAAGAGAGGGGGATGCCACAGGTCCAGAGGCAAATTATCTTGAGCCATTTTTAGCTTCCTTAATAGTAATTTATTGCTTACCAGTATATCTCACCTAACATCCTTGGGACTGTAAGCCAAAACCTTTGGAGACCTGGCGTGGTAGCTCAAGTCCAGAATCCCAGCACTTGGAAGGTGGAGGCTGGAAGATCAGTAGTTCAAGGTCATCCTCCACTACAAAATGAGCAAAAGGTCGGCCTGGACCACATGACACCACATCTCAAAAAAATTGAAAAACTAGTGGGGCATGGTGTGCACACCTTTAATCCCAGCACTTGGGAGGCAGAGGCAGGCCAGCCTGGTCTACATAGTGAGTTCCAGGTCAGCTGGGGCTACAGGGAGACCCTGTCTCAAATAGAGCCCCCCCCCAAAAAAATTAGAAAGCAAAACCAATCAAACCCCTTTGGAATGTATTAACTCCGCATCTACTGATACCCAACAACCCCAAAGCCAAGAACACAATTAGATAGCATCTGAAATACAAAGCAGATTCTCCCTTTGCTGTAACCCACATACCTGAGGTACCAACTAGTATATTTGAAAATGCATTTTTTTTTACTTTCTTTGGTTCTGTAACTATAAAAACTCCCTGAAACCGTTTCTACAATGGAACAGGCTATTTGGGGCAAAGTAAATCCAAGGCCATAGTCAAATTTGACTCAGGAATAAACTGTCTCTCACTCTCTTTGATATGAGAACTGTGTTTTATAGAGGACTCTGAAAAAAGCCTCCTCAGGCTGCTACAGGTGGTAGTCACTTTTTGCTGCTGTGAGGCCAGCCTTGACAATGTGGTGGTAGCGGAGGTGCATTTGTACCATTTTGGAAGAGGGTGTCTCATTTACTTTTTCTGTTGCTATGATAAAATAATCTAACAAAGAAACTCAGGAAAGGCAGCATTGAGGGGGCTCCCAATTCCAGGGTAGGGCCCAGAACTTGAAGTAACTGGTCACATGGTCTCTGCAGTCAGGATGCAGAGAGGGCTGGATGGTGTTCAGCTCTCTCTCTCTCTCTCTCTCTCTCTCTCTCTCTCTCTCTCATCTTTGGTCTTTTTGAGACAGGGTCTCCCTGTAGCTTCAGGGAGCTCATGATGTAGACAAGGCTGGCCTCGAGCTCACAGAGATCTGCCTGCCTCTACCTCCGGAGCGCTGGGACTAAAGGTGGGCACCACCATGCCCAGTTTCTCTCTCTCTCTCTTTTTTAAAAGACAGGGTCTCCCTATAGCCCCAGCTGACGTGGAACTTGCTATGGAGAACAGTCTGGCCTTGAACTCACAGAGATCTGCCTGCCTCTGCCTCCCAAGTGCTACAATTAAAGGCATGTGCCACCAAGCCCAGCACCTTTCTCTTTTTTAAAAAATTATTTTATTTATTATTTTTTATGTGTATGAGTGTGTTGTCTGCATATATGTAAGTGCACCCGTACCATGCAATGCCCTCAGAGGTCAGAAGAGGGTGTTGGATGCCCTGGAACTGGAGTTACTGATGGTTGTTAGCTGCCATGTGGGAGGTGGGGATAGAACAGGGTAGGGGAGTGCAGGGGGAGGGGCGTCCTCTGCTAGAGCAGACAATGTTCTTTTTTTTCTCTTTTTGAGACAGGGTCTCCCTGTAGCCCCAGCTGTCCTGGAACTCGCTATGTAGACCAGGCTGGCCTTGAACTCACAGAGATCCGTCTGCCTCTGCCTCCTGAGTGCTGGGACTGAAGGCGTGCCATCACACTCAGCTTGACAATGTTCTTTTTTATGTAGTCCAGGACCCAAGCCCTGAGGGAATGGTGTTCACCTACTTTTAGAGTAGGTTTTCTCACGTCAATTAACCTAATCAACACAACCCCTCACAGGCACAACAGAAGCTAAGCGATCCCTCACAGGTGTCCCTGGAGGTTTGTCTCCTAGGCCATTCCAGATCCTGTTAAGTTGACATACTAGCCATCATAGAGGACTTTCCTGGGTTGGAAGCACTGGTTGCTAGGTTAACTGGGCACCAATTCCCTCAGCTCCACCTGGCCTCTGACCTGACCTGCCAGTCAGTTCTGTCCAAGGGGACATGAGGGTCTCAGGTACATGGCCCGTCTCGTCCTCATCTCATCAAAGAACAGCCAGCTTCTGCTCAGCACCCCACACATTCCTATTTAGTGCTTAAACCACTCAGGACCTCCATGAAGAGGTTATGGCTCAGCCGTGCACTCCAGCTCCTCCTATGGCTGCTCCTGGCGTTCCTGCTTCCAGTGAGAGGCTTGTGGGTGCTGGAGAAGACACAGAATATGGTGGGGAGGAGCTCCAGAAGTGTTAGAAACTACAGGAAGGAAGGAGGGAAAGAGGGAATCCAGCTGGGGAGTCTGGGGGCAGGCAAGATTGTCTGCAGCTTGCAGCCAGGAGAGGGTAGACAGAGGTGCCGGAGGCCAGAGTCCTTGCTGCTTTCTGCTTCCTACCAGCTGTAATCTCCAGAACACACCCTGCAACCCACTTGGCTCCCCACCCCTGGTCTTGAGTGTGTTGTTTGATTTGGAACAGGACAGAGACTTCTATGGGTCACTCAAAGTCTGATTTCCTACCCCAGCTTCACCTTTTGCACCTGACCTGACCCCCTGGTTCTTGCTAGCTCTGCCTACAACCATCACTGTGCCCCTAATCATCCTTCTTTTCATGTATTCTGGGATTTTGTTTGTTTGTTTTTTTAGTTTTCCTTGTATCTCTGCCCTTAGCACCATCCAGAGACCAGGAGCCTCCTGAGGCTGAGAGAGGCATCCCTTGCTGAGGTCCTGTCTGTCACTTGGTCTTTCTATTTCCCATCTGCACCCTGAACAAGAGCCTGAGGGTGGTGGAAACTGAGCTATGGGTGTCTGTTCTTCTCTACCTGTTTTAGTGTTCTGGTGACTGGCTTAGGCGAGTGAGCTGGTTGTGGGGCCTCTGCCTCATCGCTTCTACATGTGGGACGTGACTGACTGTGGAGCAGCGTGGTTGGCCCCCTGCCCTATTACTGCCACCCCTTGCTGGCCAGAGGGTGGCTGGATATTGACCAGATGATCTACTACAGAGAGCTGCCCCAGACCACTGGGCTCCTCCATCACTATTGCTTCTACCAACATCAGGGACACAACCTGGTGACAATGACCATGCTCACCCACCCCCTGTGGCCTGCAATCAGAGGACTGGGCCGCCTGGTTTGGCCTCTATTACAGTCTCTCAGAGGCTGGGTTTTACCTGCACCCCATTGGATTGGAGCTCTGGTAGATCACAAGGCCCTGGACGCTGCCTGCTGAACCATCCAGAAAGTGTTCTATCAAGGTTGCTACTGTGAGAGTCTGGACCAACACCTAGAAAACATGTATGGTATCAATTCCCCAGCAACACTGCTGACCTGCTACATGAGTGGTAGCTTTTAGTATTATCTTTTGAGGTAGACAAGGATGTCACAGGGGGGAGCTGAAGGCCCCATGACCAACTGAAAATTCTTTTTGAAGCTGGGCATAGTGGGTCTTGCCTGTAATCCCAATTCAGGAGGCTAAGGCAGGAGGGTCGCCATAAGTTCAATGCCAGTCTGAGCTACATAGTAAATTCTATGTTAGCCTGGACTATAGAGTGAGACCCTGTTTCCAAAAATAAATAAAGACCAGCACCAGGCATGGTGGCACACACCTTTAATCCCAACACTTGGAAGCAAGTAGATCTCTATGAAATCAGGTTCAGCCTGAAGTGAGTTCCAGGTCAGCCAAGGCTACATAGTAAGACCCTGTCTCAAAGACAAAAAACAAAAATGAGGAGCTCAGTGGGTAAAAGCACTTGCTGCATAAGCCTGGTGACTTGAGTTTAATTCCTAGAACCTATATAAAGATGGAAGGACAGAACCAACTTCACAAAGTTGTCCTCAGCCCTCCACATGCATGCTGTGGCACATGTGCCCCCCCATGGCACCATTATAATAAATACATAAATAAATTTAATAAAAAGTAAAAGTAAGCTGGGCATGGTGGTGTATACCTTTAATCCCAGCACTCGGGGGTCAGAGGCAGGCAGATCTCTGTGAGTTCGAGGCCAGCCTGGTCTATATAGTGAGTTCCAGGCCAGCCGGAGGTACAGGGAGACCCTGTCTCAAAAAGACCAAAAAAAAAAAAAAAAAAAAAAAGAAGTAAAAGTATATGATGCAGCCAGGAGTGGTAGTCACAACTGTAATTCCAGGACTCAGGAGACAAAGGCAGAGGATCTGAGTATCTAGACCTGCCTAGGCTATATAGCAGGGCCCTGTATTAATAAATAGTAAGGGCTGGGGCTATTGCTCAGTGGTATAGTGCTGCCTTACCATACTTGAGGCCCTGGGTTCTATTTGCACGACTGAGGGGAAGAAAAGATTCAGTTAGTCAGGACTTCTGTTTATTTTCCATTTGTGTTCCTACTTCAGTGACAGGCTGATGACCCTTAGTCTAATCAAAATCTCCTGTAGGTATTGACTGGCTGTGACCAAAAGAAGGAGGAGGGGTTGAGTAGCACCAGCTTCTCCAATGTGAATACCCCTGGGACACCCACCGAGGACTTTACTCACTTCACCAACAAGCTTATTGCAGGGCCGGGAAGGTGAATGGGGGAGTGGGGCATGGACCAAGAACAAGCCACTTCACTCCCCAGCCATATTCTTCAAAACTCACTAAGAAAAATATTTCAGGGCTGGAGAGATAGCTCAGCAGTTAAGAACACTGGTTGTTCTTGCAGAAGACCTCAGTTCGAATCCCAGCACCCACATGGCAGCTAACGACTGTCCATAACTCCAGTCCCAGGGGATTTGACAGCCTCTTCTGACCTCCTCGGGCATTGCATGACATGGGTACACATGGATATGCACAATACATGCATACACATAAAATAATAAGAACAAAATTTAAAAAAAGAAAGAAAGAAAAGAAAAATACTTCATAGCCAAGTGTGGTGGCCCATGCCTTTAACCCCAGCACTTGGGAGATAGAGGCAGGAGGATCAGAAGTTCAAGATCATTCTCAGCTATATTAAGTGAGTTAAAGATCCTGAAAGATCCTGTCTCAAAGCACCAAAAACCAAAACAAACCAAGACACTTGATGATTTCCTATACAAGAGTATGGGCTGGATTCTTCCTTGGAGGTCACTGTGGTGGATCGGCATGTCTAGCAAACTCAGATCTTGTGATCTTCTTTCTTCCTTGTTAGGACTTGGTGGTCTGGGTAACAGCTGGCTTTCTGCACATGCTACAGGCAGAAGACATTCCCAACATGGTGACTCTTGTTTTTCTGACAAAAGCAAAAGCCATGGAGGACACTGTATGCTGGTTCTCATGCAGACTTGTGCTTTGCTATCTTTATTATATAGTCCAGGACCACTGGCCCAGGGAATAATGCTACCCACAGTGGGCTGGTTTCATCTTCAAGTTCTTGCTTGGGTTCCTGCCCTCACTTCTCTCAACAATGGACTGTAACCTGGAAATATAAGCCAAAAAGCTAAGTTGCTTTTTGACAGTGGTTTGTTTTTTTTTTTAATCACAGCAACAGAAAGCAAACTAGAATGCACAGTAAATGCCTTTTCCTGTTGAGCCATCTCACCAGCCCCACTGCTATCTCTTGTTGTAAATAAACTGTTTGTTGTAATCAATGCTTTTGCTTTGACAGTTACTGTGAGTAAATATATTGGTCTTCAGGTGTTACATGGGTAGATCCAGATCTTTTCTGAAAAATAGTCTCCCTGGATGAGTCTAGATTCTGATTCAGTGCATACCTTGGATTGTGGCAAATGCATCCAGAAACCATCTCCAAGAATCCTGGGAAATGTCAGCTGACATCTGCTGACACCAAGTCCACTCGTGAACTTCACACCTAAATTCTAGAGCACAGCTTCTTATTTCTTGTTTTGAGGCAGGGTCTCATGTAGCCCAGGTTGGTCTCCAATTTACTATGTAGCCAAGGATGACTTGAACTTCTGATTCTACTGCCTCCACCTCCCCAGTGCTGGAAACTGAACTCAGGTCCTCTGGGAGAGCTGCAAGTTTTTAACCACTGAGCCATCGCTCTACCCCGCACCCCACTCATAGAACTTTTTGTCGTAAATGTAAAAGCTGTTTCACATCCATTTTCTCATGACTACCTCAAAAAGAGTGGAAGTCCAAAGATCCCGGGTGAAAAACCTCCCTTGTTCTACTGTCTACCTGGAACACTGGGCCAAAGGGCAATTCTGACATAACAAGCCTAAGCATCTCCTCTCCAGATGGAAAGAGAGAGCTGCACTACCTGAGCTCATGCCCAGCAAAGACTGCAGGGAAGAGGGGAGGCCAAATATCCTGGGAAGGTGGATATATATGCGTGGGTCTGAAGAAGCAGTTCTCCACACAACCAAGGAGGAACCGAGAGCCCAGAGGCAGACCCAAGAGGGCATGGAGGGTTAGAAGCGCATACTGGGGAACTGGACTGGTCGTTTATATTACTCTTTCAAATGTGTGTGGAGGTTGCTTTGGAGGCAGTAGATCAATCAATGCTGTTTCCTCATTCTGGGCAAGCAAAGGTGATTTTGATGCTACACCATTGGGATTCAGATCCAGCAAATGTGACCTAGGAAGAGATATTTAACATCCCTGTACCTCAATTTTGTCACCTGTAAAATACAGACAGTAATAAAATTTACTTCAGGATTATTATGGGAATTAAATGAATTAATTCATTCATTTTCCTAAAATTGATCCTATGCATAGTAAATGTTCAGTGAATGTTAGCTATTATTCAACTTTTTATTAACTAGCACCTACCAGATATTTGTTTTGAAAATTTTTTTATTGAATTTTTGTGTATTTCATACATAAAATCATCTTTATACCCCCTTCCCCTTTGGCACCCTCCCATAGCCCCCTCCCACTGGAGTTCATTCATTTTTTCAATTGTATTAAGGCCTATTATGTAAAGTTAGTGTCCCAAGATGTCCCTCAGTGCAAGTTTGCAAGTTCATCCACTGGGGTTTAGTCAGCCTATCTAGAATCTCTCCCTTCAAGAAGATCAGCTCTTCCTCACCCAGCAGTAATCAGCTGCCAATAATTATCTAAGATTGAGGCCTGTTGTTCATTTCCACAATTCTGTGCTGGGTTTTTGTCTCCCTAAGTTTGCATGGGTCTTGTGCATGCTGATACCATTGCTGTAGGTTTGCATGAGAAGGGTCCCAGGTACCTATAGGACTGTTTCCATATGGTCATGCACCTTCTCCCTGGCTCTTACAATCTTTTCCCCGTGGAAAGAAGAAAGGTGTTAGGACAGCCAAGGCATATCTGTTATGTGGGGGTCATGAAGGACTGTAGGGCAGGAGACTGGAAAGATATCCTGGGATCTGACTGTGGGTGAACCCGAGCTTGAACTTCATTAAGTAGTCAATGGAGTAACTGAACATTTTTTAGAAGACAAGTGAAAAGAACTATATTATAAAAAGTCCCTCTTGCCAATAGTCAGATTGCTTGAGGTTAGGAGTGAAAGGGGAGTAGATAGTTACCAGATGACGGAGTTAGGGGTCTAGACAGAGCCCTTGGCCAGGAGCACCAAGAGAGGAAATGAGGCTGGGGAGATGGCATAGTAGGTAATGATGAGCTTCCTGCACAAGCATGAGAACCTGAGTTCAGATCCCCAGCAGCCACATAAGCCAGGCACGGGCAGCGGCTTGTAGCTTGCACCTATAATCCCAGCACTCAGGTACCTGGCAGCAGAGACAAGTGGAGCTCTGGGACTCACTGCCCAGGCAGTCTAGCCAAAACAGGCAAACTCTGGGTTCAGTAATAGACCCTGTCGAAGCTGGGCATGGTGGCACAGGCCTTTAATCTCTGTGAGTTCAAGGTCAGCTTGGTCTACAAAGCAAGTTCCAAGCCAGCTGGGGCTACAGGGAGACCCTGTCTCAAAAAGACCCCCCCCAAAAAAAAGAGAGAAAGAGAGAAAGAGAAAGAGAGAGAGAGACCCTGCCTCAAAAAGTAAGATGGAGAGCAATAGAGGAAGACACTGACATCTACCTCTGACCTCCATGTGTACATGTACTGGCAATCACATCCACACATTCATGAGCGCACACACACACACACACACACACACACACACAAACACTACATAAAATAAGAGTAGGAAATAGGAAATATACAGATAGCACCTAGTGAGTGACTGTCAAGAATGACAAGTATGCCAGGCTTAGTGCCCACAGGATAGCAGCAGGGAATGGAGGGAACAGCTCTGGAGGGAACTTGTGGATGTGGGGAAAGCATGGGACACCAGGCAGCACCCCCTTGGGGTTAGGGGCTAACATCACACTAACTGCAGAAGGAGGAGAGAGAGCACTCACTAGAGCAACCTCACACATAGCAATCACAGCATCAATCTTGTCACATATGGTTAGGTGACTAGGGAGGAAGCAAGACATATAAAGTCCAATGAGATTCAACGAGGAGGTCATAGGAATCTTCCAATAGAGCAGAAGAGGCCAAGTTCCCTTGGGGCACAAGGGGAGCAACAGGCATTCTGTTTTCTGGACAGATGCCCTGGATCCTATGACCTCTTTCCATTCCAAACCTCCTAAAATGAAGGTGCTTAAGATCTCACCCACTCCCCTTCTGCCTGGGGCAGGGCCTTGCTCCCCAATGCTCTCTCATTGAGTGAAGTTGCTAGGCAAGAACATCCTCAGCCCCAAAATGCTTAAAGTCTGAAAAACAAAGCAATCACCACTTTTCATTTCTCTTTTGCAGAAGGGAGGCCGGCGAGCCTGTCCTCACCCTGCCTCTCTCTCCATCCCCATCAGGCACTATTGGGACTGAGGAGTCACAGACTGGCTGTTTACTTCCTAGCCCAGTCCTGCTGTGTTTTCATAGCTAAAAATAGTTGCTCACAGGCGGCTCATCTCATAGGACCTCCCTAACCTCACTGTTTGTTTTCTTGGTAACTTGGGACCTCACCTCTTCCCTTCTCTGCATCAGGGAACTCTCTCGGGGGTAGGGTGTGGGTTGAAAGGGTCCAAGACTACTCATTTCCTAATAATCTGCCCCAGCTGGGCTCCGGGAAAAGGACAGGACTGAGTGCACCTTAAAACATGGGTGTTTGTTTGACGTGAAATGTTCCCAGTTATTAAAGGAATTGATGAAAAACTGGCCAGAGGCAGGGGAGAGGGCAAGTCCAGAGTGCAGGGCAGGACTCCCATCAGAAGCCCACTATGTTCCATGTGAGGAGAGGACTTTTGCTAGAGGCTTGTGAGGCCTTCTGTTAAGTCATGTGCCCCTCAGGACCAAGTTGGTTCTAGTAACCTTGGTGTCTAGATATCCTGGGACAGGAGAACTGGTTTCACTGGACATTCCTTTGAACCCTTTGAAATTTTTACTTAATCATGTAAATTATTACTTAATTAAAAATTTATAGCTGGGTACGGTGGTTCATGCCTTTAATGCCAGCACTCGAGAAGGTAGAGGCAGGTGGATTTCTGTGAGCTCCAGGCCAGCTGGGGCTCCTGTCTCAAAAAGATCAAAAAGAAAAAATTTAGATTCATGGGGGCTGGAATGATGGCTCTGAGGTTAAACGCACTGGCTGCTCTTGCAGGTGACCTGGATTCCCAGTACCCACATACAGCTAACAACCATCAGTAACTTCAGTTTCAGGGGATTCAATGCCCTCTTCTGACCTCCGTAAGCATTGCATGACTCAGTTGCACTTACACACATGCAGGCAATATACTCATACACATAAAATCAAAATAATAAGCATTGCCAGGTGTGGTGGCACACGCCTTTAATCCCAGCACTTGGGAGGCAGAGGCAGGCGGATCTTTGTGAGTTTGAGGACAGCCTGGTCTACACAGTGAGTTCCAAGACATCTGGGGCTACAAGGAGACGCTGTCTCAAAAAAGACAAAAATAATATTCTTTAATTTTGATTTGTAAAAACTATGGGCATGCATGTGTGCTTTTGTGTGTATATATGCACACAAGTGCAGTTGCCTTCAGAAGCCAAAAGGCATCAGATCCCCAAGAGCTGGAGTTACAGGCACTTGTGAGGTGTCCAGCATTGGTGTGGGAACTGAACTCAGGCCCTCTGTAAGAGCAGCAAGTACTCTTAACTACCCTGTCTCTAGCTCAATGAACTCTTTAAAATGAGCTTCTTAGGGCTGGCGAGGTGGCTAAGAAGGTAAAGGCACTTACTGCCAAGCCTGGAAACCTGAGTTCAATCTCTGGGACCAACATGGTGAAAGGAGACACAGACTTCTGCAAGTTGTCCTCTGATTTTCACATTCCCACCTGGTACAGGTGCTTATTCAAATACAAGAGAGAACATAAATACATAAACATAATAAAAACGTCTTTTAAAGAGTTTATTTATGGATTAATATGGAACATAGGCTGCTGTAAATTCTATTGAGATATAATTAAAAAAGTATTGTGACCAGTGACCTGGAGACTCGCAGTTAACTCTGTGGTATGACATGCAAGACCTTCTAATATCTGGGGGCCGGAGAGACAGCTCAGTGGTTAGGAGCTCATGCAAAGGACCCAGGTTCAGTTCCCAGCACTCACATGACAGCTAACTACCATCTATAATTCCAGTTCCATGGGATCTGACACCCTCTTCTGGCCTCTGTGGCCATTGCCTTCATGTGGTACACTTACATATATGTAGGCAAAACACTCATACATAAAAATAAATTAATTTTTAAAAGACCTTCTAATATCTGACCCCATGTTCTCTCACACCCCTCTGCTTCAGTAAATCTTTTCCCCCTATTCCTTATACTTTGCCAACTTCCATAATTA
>NW_008340203.1:2562125-2571373 GCF_000622305.1 Nannospalax galili
TTTGTCTTTTTGAAGCAGGGTCTCCCTGTAGCCCCAGCTGTCCTGGAACTCACTATGTAGACCAGGCTGGCCTTGAACTAACAGAGACCCTCCTGCCTCTGCCTCCCAAGTGCTGGGACTACAGGCGTGCGCCACTACGCCCGGCTTTGTTCTTTTTTAAAATTTTATTTATTATTTTTATTTTATGTGTATGAGTGTATTGCCTGCATGTATATAAGTGCACTTGTGTCATGTGCTCCCAGAGGTCAGAAGAAGGTGTTGGGTCCCCTGGAATTGGAGTTTTGGACAGTTATTAACTGCCATGTGGGAGCTGGGAATCAAACCCTGGTCCTCTGCAAGAGTAATCAGTGCTCTTAAACACTGAGCCATCTCTCTAGCCCCCATTGTTTCTTCTCTTTAAAAAAAAATATTGTATTATGTGTATGAGTGAGTGTATTGCCTTTCATGTGTATAAGTGCACCCAAGTCATGCAGTACCTACAGAGGTCAGAAGAGGACATTAGATCCCCCAGAACTGAAGTTACAGACGGTTGTTAGGCACCATGTGGGTACTGGGAATTGAACCTAGGCCCTCTGTAAGACCAGCCAGTGCTCTTAACCATTGGAGCCGTCTCTCCAGCCCCTTGTTCGTTCTTTTGAGACAGGGTCTCACTATGTAGCCCAAACTGATCTTGAACTTAAAATCCTCCTATGCCCACCTACCTCCTGCTAGGATGACAAGTATGCACTGTCCTATCAGGCTAGATAAGTCTTTAAACAGATGCTTAGCAAAGTCTCCAGGAACCCAAATGCTGTGTTGGTACATGCAAGTAGTCTTAGCACTACAAGGCAGGAGGATCAGTTCAAGGTCATCCTCAACTACCTAGGGAATTTAAGGTGAGCCTGGACTGGAGACACAATTTAAAAAAAAAAAACAAAAACAAAACAAATAAAACAGCTGTTTATCTTTCAGTTTGACCGGCTCCCTTCAGAGACACCTACCTAGAGCTCAGAGGCAGCTGTGGGTAACAGCTGGGTTTTGTATCCTGGCTGCAATGTATAAACAAGACTTATCCTAGTGATAATCTCTAGTAAGGTCAAAGAAGCCGCTCTCTACCCATCTTCCACAGAGCCTAGGGCCCCCTCCAGAATGCAAGATTCAGCTTCAGATAAAATCAGATTTTTCTTTTTGGTAGTAAATACAATTTTTGAATGTGTGCTAAGTTATGGCTCCTTCCTCTCTTGGCTGTCCTGCTGGCAAATAAACTTGAGGTGGCAGCCAGGACACTGGAACTTGTGGTACTATTTAAGGATGGGCCAGACTATACTTCTTGGCCCCCTTTCCTTCATGTTCTTTCCAAACCAAGATCCCCAAACTTCTGGATTTCTGTTTGTGGAGAAAATGTCCAGAGAGGGACCTGCTAGTTAGTATACTTAACAGAGAGAGGCCCAAGTCATTTTCCATCTTTGTTGCTTTCCAGCCTTTGCTGGTACCTCCCATTGGGCATTAATACATCCAGAGTCTTCACCACTGAGGGCTCATAATAAGAAGTTCACTGGCATTTGTACAAAGAGAGACATTTCAATATAAGGAGCACTCAGTTTATGCTACATTTTTACTTTATGTGTATGAGTATATTGCCTACATGTGTGTAAGTGCACCGCTGTTGTGCAATGCCCAAGGAGGTCAGAAGAAGATGTTGGATTCCCCTGGAACTGGAGTTACAGATGGTTGTCAGCCACCATGTGGGATGCTGGGAATCAAACCTGAGTTCTCTGCAAGAGCAGCCAGTGCTCTTAACTACTGAGTCATCTCTCTAGCCCCTTATTTGTTCTTTTGAGGGAAGGTGTCACTACATAGCCCAAGCTGGTCTTGAACTTACAATCCTGTGCCCACCTTGTGCTAGGATAACTCTTTAAACAACTAGATACTTAACAAAGCCTCCGGGAACCCACATGCTTTGTCCATGGTATTTGCCCCCTTATGACCCTGGAGGCTGCACAGTCTCTTTAGTCAGGTTTCCAACAGGCTTATATCCTTTGGGATTCACCTCTTTCTGCACATGATTAAAATTTGCTAGAGGAAGCAAGAAGAGCCTGGGAGGTTAAAAGATCTAGCAAAGGTCTAGCAAATAGTCTCACAGCTGGCCAAGAGGAATTCCCCCCACCCCGCCCCATCTAGCAGGTAGCCTGCCACAGAGACTCCCACAGCCTCTGCACTCTAGAACAGAAGAGCTCACCCTTATCAGCATGAGCATTCTCCTGAGGTTCCTCTGAAGATAAAAGCACTTGGTTTGTTCTCCATATGCTGAGCACATGACAGACAGGTGATCTTAGTTCCTCATGCTGCAGAGACCCAGATGGTGGCCTTTGGATGCTTTGTCAGAGGATTTGCTCTATTCTGCTGTTTGTCCTCAATTCACCTCAGTCCATAGAAACTCCAGTCCCAGGATCATCATAGTCATTACTCCATACTTTTTAGAAACACTTAATCTGGTAGAGTGATGAGGCTATCTCTTCTGCTGAGGCCTACTCCCTGCAGCCTCAAAGTCCTGACAATGCAGGACACTAGAGTCCCAGCCTCCCAACACCACTGGAAACCTGCCTCCATTGCAGCCACCCAGAGCCAGTACCACCTCAGTATTGCTCCAGATTAGCAGACAGTGTGGTCAAGGGCAAGTAGAGTCTGCTTGAGATAGCAGGCAACCCATGGGGGTGGTGACAGCCTCCAGCTCTCACCTCCAGGATGCAAAGCACATCCTGGAAGATGCTTCAATTATATCCAGCACAAAATACAGTCAACTTTTTCTACAAACCCAGGACTTCTTGAGTTTCTTCTCACTACTCACTGTCCCTTACATTACAGTCAGTGTGTACCTACTGCTGGGAAAATCCAGGTGGGTTTTTTAATGTTTAATTCCTGTTGGCTCTACCCTTGAAAATTCATAGATCTGTCGCTTAATTCACTTCCCTGATCCCTTTGGAGTCCTCTGTGACCCAAGAGTAAGGCTTTTGGTCTGTCCCTTGCTTGCAACTTCTCATATAAACATACATAAAAGAGGGAGCTGGAGAGATGGCTCAGCAGTTAAGAGCACTGACTGCTCTTGCTGAGGACCCAGGTTCAATTCCCAGCACCCACGTGCCAGCTAACAATTGACTGTAACTCCAGTTCCAGGGAATCTGACACTATCTTCTGACCTTTTGGGGCATTGCATGACACAGGTGCACTTGCATACATGCAGGCAATATACTCATACACATAAGAAAAAAAATTTAAAAACATATATGAGCCAGGCATGGTGGTGCATGCCTGTAGTCCCAGCACTTGGGAGGCAGAGGCAGGCGGACCTCTGTGAGTTCAAGGCCAGCCTGGTCTACATAGTGAGTTCCAGGACAGCTGGGGCTACTGGGAGACCCTGCTTCAAAAAGACAAAAAAATATGAAAGAATAATCGACATACTAAATCCTTTTTCCAAAAATAACTAAGATGGGCAAAGACTGTAGGTCAGTTGGTGGAGTAAATACCTAGCATGCTCACAACCCTGGGTCTGATCCTCAGCACCACATAAGCCTGATGTGGTAGCACGTATCTATGACCTCAGCACCTGGTAGGCAGTAAGATCAGAAGTTCAAGGTCTCGAAAAAAAAAAAAAGCCTAAAAATGTCTAACTTTATTTCCAGAGTCCCCAGTTTATCAATTTCTTACATCGTCACATGTCACATTTATTTTATTGCTGTTGGATGAACGGAATTTGTTCTTTTGCTTAAAGTTATGCATTGAGCTAGAGATGTAGGTCAGTGGTGGCAAGCTTATCTAATATGCATGAGACCCTGGTTTGGATTTCTAGCACCATACACATTCAAAGACAAATATAAAAAAAAAATAACCTTTTTTTGTGTGTTTTTGAGACAAGGTCTCCCTATAGCCCCATCTGGCCTGGAACTCACTATGTAGACCAGGCTGGCCTTGATCTCATAGAGATCTGCCTGCCTCTGCCTCCTGAATGCTGGGATTAAAGGCATGGGCCACTACACATGGCTCTTTTTTTTTTTTTTCTTTCTTTCTTTAAAATAGAATGAAAAAAAAAAACACCTTATGTTTTAAAATCACAAAGGTCCTAACTTTAAGGTAATTAAATGAATTAATCACTGCATTTAAAAAATGCACTTGAGGGTTAGAGAGGTGGCTCAGCGGTTAAGAACACTGACTGTTCTTACAGAAGACCCGGGTTCGAATCCCAGCATCAACATGGCAGCTAACAACTGTCCATAACTCCAGGGGATCCAACAGCCTCTTCTGTCTTCCGCAGGCATTGAATGACACAGGTGCACTTACCTACATGCAAGCAATACACATTAAAAAAAATACACAAAAAAATAAAAATAATTTTTAAAAATGAGCCTAAAAAAAAATTTTTTAAAAATGCGCCTAGTGTGGTGACACACGCCTTTAGTCTCAGCACTCAGGAGGCAGGGCAGGCAGATTTCTGTGCGTTCAAGGCCAGCCTGGTCTACATAGTGAGTTCCAGGACAGCTGGGGCTACAGGGAGACCCTGTCTCGAAAAGACCAAAAAAGGAAAAAAAAAAAAAAAAAAAAAAGATTGCTTTAGGGCCAGTGAGATGGCTCAGAAGGTCAAGGTGTTTGCTGCCAAGCCTGATGATCTGAAATCAATCCCTACAACTCACATGGTGGAAGATGAAAACCCATCTCTGAAAGTTGTCCTTTAGTTTTTCCACACCCACATTGTGGCAACTACATGCATGTGCCTACACACACTCTCACACAAGCAAACAAATAAACGTAATTTTTTTCCTTGGGGCTAGAGAGATGGTTCAGTGGTTAAGAGCACTGCTTCTCTTGCAGAGGGCCCAGGTTTGATTCCCAGCACCCACATGACACTTAACAACTGTCTGTAACTCCAGTTTCAAGGGATCAGATGCCTTCTTCTGATCTCCATGAGTATTGCAGGACCCAGGTGCATTTACAAACATGCAGGCAGTACACTCATACACATAAAATAAATAAAATATTTTTAAAATTCTTTTTCTTTAGACAGGTTCTCACTATGTAGTCCTGGCTGTCCTGGAACTCACTATGTAAACCAGGCTGGCCTCAGTTCACAGACATCCAGTTGCCTCCCTAAGTGTTGGAATTGAAGGCAATGTAAAAAAAAATTTTTTTAATGATTGTTTTCTTGCCCTAAAAGACACGGAATGAATATTGAAAAGATAGTTGTGCTGGGCGTGTTGGCGCACACCTTTAGTCCCAGCACTCAGGAGGCATAGGCAGGTGGATCTCTGTGAGTTTAAGGCCAGCCTCATCTACACAGTGAGTTCCATCCAGGACAGCTGGAGCTACAGGGAGACCCCGTCTCAAAAAGATCAAAAAACAAAAGATAGCTGTTTTCCCAAACCAGAGGTAGACAAAGGACCAACAAATTGACAGTTCCCAGCACAACAGAACCTACTACTGTATATTTTGTATTTTTAATTTTTATTTTTACTTTATATATGAGTGTTTTGCTTACATGTATGTATGTGCAGTGCCTGCAGAGGTCAGAAAAGGGTGTTGGATCCTCTGGAACTGGAGTTGGAGACAGTTGTTAACTGTTGTATGGGTGCTGGGAACCAAACCTGAGTCCTCTGCAAGAGCAACCAGTGCTCTCAACTGCTGAGCCATCTCTTCAGTCCCTATTTTGTATACTTTATTTTTTTAATTTATTTATTCTTTTTATTTTATGTGTATGAGTGTTATGCCTGCATGTAGGTAAATGTGCCTGTGTCGTGCAATGCCCGAGGAGGACAGAAGAGGTTGTCGGGGTCCCTGGAACTGGAGTTACAGACAGTTGTTAGCTGCCATGTGGGTGCTGGGATTTGAACCCGGGTCTTCTGCAAGAAGTCAGTGTTCTTAACCGGTGAGCCATTTCTCCTATAGCAGTAGTAAGACTTTTCTTTGTCTCCCAATAAGCACAGCAGGAGACTTAGAAAAGCAGACACCCTTGCAAGGCACCATGGCAGAAATAAACTCTGCCCTGTGCCTCTGACCTGGTTTCAGAGACCAGGAGGGCAGCCCCTTGCACTGTTAAGCAGCATGCCCAAGTTAATAATTGGCCTTGCCAATGGCCGATCAGGCTGTTTTTGTGTGCCTGTTTTGCTATTTTACGTAAATCACCCTGAACATGTTTACATCAACGTCCTGATGATGCACCTTTGATCAATAGATTTTAGACAAAAGTAGTTTTTGAGTCCAAAGATCAGGGCTGGGTTGACTGGATACAGGGCGTATAAAACAGGGTCAAGGCACAGACTGATAGGAGAGCAGTCATCACGAAGCCTACAAGTACTGCACAGCTCTGCTATAAACTTCCTGAGGTACCAAGGGAATGAAGATGGAGGAAGGAATGAACACTCTCCATGACTTTGGAATCCGGTCCACTCACTACCTCCAGGTGAATTACCAAGACTCCGAGGACTGGTTCGTCTTAGTGTCTAGAATCGCTGACCTCAGGAATGCCTTCTATGTTCTCTTCCCCATCTGGTTCCATCTTCAAGAAATAGTGGGCATCAAGCTCCTCTGGGTAGCAGTGGTCGGAGACTGGTTCAACCTCGTCTTTAAGTGGTAAGAACCATACAGAGAGGCAATGGGTAAGAAAAGAGGCTGTGTTCTCTCTAGGAATGTCTGTCCCTCAGCAGGTGCATCCCCCATGCTATTCAGGAAGTAATAGGTTAATCTTCCCCTGACTTGATAGTCTCTTTGCAGAGAAGAAATGTAGCCTGCTAGTGAGCCGGAAACAGGAGAATTGTCTCATCAGACAGAAGGGATGGGAGGGCAGTTGAATTTAGTGAAAAGTCAGAGTGAAGATTTTGTTCCTCTGTTTTGTTTGGGGGATTTTTTGGGTTTTTGTTTGTTTTTGCTTTTGTTCTTTGAGGCCCTGTAGCCCCAGCTGGCCTGGAACTTGCTATGTAAACCAGACTGGCCTTGAACTCACAGAGATCCATCTACTTGTGCCTCCAGAGTGCTGGGATTAAAGGCATGCACCGCTATGCCCCACCTTTGTTTTGTTTTTTGAGACAAAGTACTCCTGTAGCCCAGGTTGACCTCAAACTCAATATATAGCTGAGAATCACCATGAACTTTAAACTTTCCTCTTCCATCTGCTAAGTGTTGAGATTACAGGCATATTCCACCCCATGTGGCTCTCCAGGTAGTTCTTATTTTTAAAAAATATTTTATTACATTTATTTGTGGAGGTACGTGTGTATGTGTAAGCACACATGTACCACAGCATACATGTGGAGGTCAGAGGACAACTTGCAGGAGTCAGTTCTCTCCATCCACCATGTGGGTCCTGGGGGTCAAACCCAATTGTCAGGCTGGGTGGTTACCTGAGAGCCATCTCGCTGGCCCCCCCAGGTTCTTAGGATTTCCTCCAGTTCCAGTATTCTTGAACCATACACAGTAAAAGTCCTTAAGAGTAGGACAACTTGTTATTGAGTTCCAAAGCCCAAGGCATGTTGATGAGATTTCTGAAAAGTCTGTTGTATAGTGGCACATGCTATAATCCCAGCACTCAGGAGACTGAGGTGGAAGTATCTAGTATTTGAGACCAGCCTGGACTATAGCAAGATTCTGTCAATAAACCTCTGCTGGAAAGCTACTCAATTCTGTGTGTAACTTCCTGTATTCAAATGAAAACAAAACAAAACAAACAAAAAAAAAAACGTGAGGGGCTGGATGTTAACTCAGCAATTAAAAGCAAGTACTGCTCTTGCTGAGGTCCGTTTTCAGCACCCACACCAGGCAGGCTCTTATGGCCTCATCATACACCTGCACTCATGTAGTACATATAAACTCAGGCTCATACATATAAATAAAAAAATAAATCTTCCAAAAAATATTAGCCAGGTATGGTAGTATGCACCTTTAATCCCAGCACAGAGACAGGAGGATCTCTATGAGTTCAAGGCAGGACTGGTCTACATATGAAGTTCCAGGCTAGCCAGGGCTACATGGTGAGGCTTTGTCTCAAAAACAACACAAGCTGGGCATGGTGGCATATGCCTTTAATTTCAGCACTTGGGAGGCAGAGGTAGGCAAATCTCTAAGATTGAGGCCAGCCTGGTCTACATAGTGAGTTCCAGGTCAGCTAGGGCTATAGAGACATCAAAATGTCAATAATAATAATAATAATAATAAATCAAACAAAAATATATAAATAAACACCAAGTCTCGTGAAAGAACCATGGATTCGCTCTGGTTTGGTAGAAGTCAGAGTTAGTGACTGTCCCTAGCTTTGGTAAATGATCACTAACCCACTGATCATAGGGAAAAAGTTATCCTAATTACCTTTGACACCACAGTGAAATAATATATCAAGTACTTTTAAAGGGTAAGGGGTTTGTCTGGGAGATTCTGTTTCAAAGCAGAGGATATAGAACAAGCTGCTGAAGTTACATACACTCTTACGGTGACTGAGTCTCCTGAAGATACAGACCAGACCTCCAGCGGGGCTTGTCCTTGGGAGTGGGGGCACAGTCTCTGATATCAAAGGGAAAACAAGACTCTGACACCTGAAGAAATAGAGGGACTCTTTGGAATACACACTCCAAGTTGTAGATTAAAGTTACACATGCATACTGGAGAGATGGCTCTATGGTTAAGACCACTGACTGTTCTTGCAGAGGACCAAGGTTCAGTTCCCAGCACCCACATGGGAGGCTGACAACCATCTGTAACTCCAGTTCCAGGGTATTCAACACCCTCTTCTGGCCTCCTGGCCTCTGTAGAACATTGCACGACGCAAATGTACTTACATGCAAGCAAAACACTCATACACATAAAATAAAATTTAAAAAAAATAAATAAAGTTACATATGCTACCTTCAGGGTTAAAAAATAATTATTTAATTATCATTAATATGGACTTTTGGATCTTGGTTTGTTTGTTTGTTTCAAGACAGGGTCTCTATATATAACCCAGCCTGGCCTAGAACTTTTGACCCTCATGCTTTAGCCTCTCAAATTGCCAGCATTATAAGCATGAATTACCACATCTGAACATTCCCCTCCACTTTTTCTTTTTGAAATACTAGGAATTGAAGCTGGGTGTGGTGACTCCCAGCACTCGGGAGACAGAAGCAGGTGGATCTCTGTGAGTTCAAGCCTAGCTTGGTCTACATAGTGAATTCCAGGCCAGCTGGGACTACAGGGAGACCTTGTCTCGAAAGAAAGAAAGAAAGAAAGAAAGAAAGAAAGAAAGAAAGAAAGAA
>NW_008340203.1:2571406-2584647 GCF_000622305.1 Nannospalax galili
GGAAGGAAGGAAGGAAGGAAGGAAGGAAGGAAGGAAGGAAGGAAGGAAGGAAGGAAAGAAAAATGCTAGGAATTGGAATTAAATCTGGGGCTTCAAACATGCTAAGCAAATGCTCTACAACCAAGATATAACCCTGGCCCTCTGTTAATTTATCTTTCTTAGGAGACAGGGTCTTGGGACTGAGGAGATGGCTCAGTATCTTACACGCACAAGGACCTGAGTCCAAGCTCCAGAACCCACGTAAAAATGCCAGGGATGGTAGCATGCACTTGTGATTCCAGTGCTGGGGAGCTAAAGACAGGTGGATCCCTGGAGCTCGCTGGCCTAATTGACAAGCTTCAGGTCAGTGAGAGACTGTGTCACAAAGGAGTGGATGGCCCTCCTGAGGATGACACTCAAGGTTGTCCTCTGACCTCCACTTGCATATACATGTGCTTGTATACACACACACACACACACACACACACACACACAGAGGCAGAGAGAGAGAGAGAGAGAGAGAGAGAGAGAGAGAGAGAGTCTTGCTATATTGCCTAGGCAGCCCCAAACTCTTAGGTTGAAGTGATCCTCCTGCCTCAGCTTCCCAAGTAGCTAAGACCACAGATGCATGCCATTGCACCTGACTTCTGGATTTATTTACTTATGTTTGAATAGATAATACATTCAAAGGTTCAAATTTCAAAAGCCATCTACAGACTGTGTCATACAAGCATGCCCCCAGAAATCTCTCCCCAGGCAGCCAGTTCCACCTGCAAGGGCAACATGGAGATCTCCTCTAGTTCCTTTTTCTTCTTTAAAGTGCGGGCTTCCGGCGAAACCGTGCCCCGAGTCACTCCAGGCCTTGGCTCCACTTTCCACAGGATTCTCTTTGGACAGCGCCCATACTGGTGGGTCCTGGACACTGACTACTACAGGAACACCTCTGTGCCGATGATCAAGCAGTTCCCTGTCACCTGTGAGACTGGACCAGGTAAGAATCCCAGACCTTACTGACACGGGGTAGACTATTGTCCCAGCCTTCAATCTGGTGCTATTCCATTTTAATTCATGTTAGCAAGATCTTTCATTGCCACTCTAGAAATCTCAATAATGTTTTCAAGAGAGCCATGGGCATCCCCACAAATCTTGTGGGAATAATTGAGCCACAGTTTTATCCAGAGGGGAAGGTGGTAGGAGCCTGGGGTCCGGATTGTTCCTAGCAGTGTGAACACGGTCCCCTTAGCTGACCATCCCATCCATCCTTCATGCTGCCTGTGGTGTTTTGTGTGTGTGTGTGTGTGTGTGTGTGTGTGTGTGTTTTAAGAGGTTTGTTTGTTTTTAGGCAGGCTGGTCTGAAACTTGCCATGTAATTTAAGATGACCTTGAATTTCTGATCTTCCTGCTTCTCTTCAACCACACTCCACTCTAAATACTAAGATTACAAGTATGTGCCACCATGTCCAGGTAGTTTATGTGGTGCTGGAGACTGAACCCAGGGCTTCTGTGTGTGCAAGGCAAAATGCTGTACCAATTGGGCCACATCCCCAGCCCAACCCATGTTTTATCAGTTACAGCCATAAGAAATTGTTAGACTAAATGATGGATTTTTTTTTTTTTAGCTCATACTAAGAATATCCAACTGGCTCCTCCCATCAAGTTATGGTGCCAGCATCCCCTCCTCAGGGGCTCTTCCCTGACCCTCTGCTAGGAAATATCTTGGCTATTTACCTTCATAGACCATTGGTTTACTTCAGCTGTTATTTATTTATTTATTTATTTATTTATTCATTCATTTATTTATTTAGGTTTTTTTGAGACAAGGTTTCCCTGCAGTCCCAGCTGGCCTAGAACTCGATATGTAGACCAGGTTAACCTTGATCTTATAGAGATCACCTGCTTCTGCCTCCCAGCACTCAGGAGGCAAGAGAGTCAACCTTGGGGAAAAAAATGTCTGGCCAGAGAGACAGTGATGCCTGAGGTGAACATGCCTGGCATGTTTAGAGGGGAGCAATGAGGCTAGCATGACAGGAGTGGAGGGAGAGGGAGAGCAGAAGAAAAGCAATAGTGGACAGGTCAGTGTGTGGTTGCACATCCAGCATGCTGATTCTTTGTGTAATCTCCAGACTGTCTATAACTACAAGACCTTCTCTGGTTTTGCTGATCACTGGACTTCCTGAGTTTTCCACAATGCTTGGTACACAGAAGAATTTGATACATAATTGATACATATTTGGATAAATGAATGATTAGATGGGTAGATGGAAGGGATGACTGATGGAAGGATGGGTGGATGGCTGGATGGGTAGATGGATGGATGGGTAGATGGATGGATGGGTAGATGAGTAGATAAATAGGTGGATGGATGGATGGATGGATGGATGATGGATGGATGGATGGATGGATGGATAGATGGATGGACGGATGGATGGATAGATGGGTAGATGGATGGATGGATGGCTGAATGAATAGATGGGTAGATGGGTGGATGGGTGGATGGGTGGATGATGTCCCATGGGAGTCTTACAGATGGTTCACCTTTCCATCGTAGTTCATTCATCTCTTTCCTGTCCCTTAGGGAGCCCTTCTGGTCATGCCATGGGCACAGCAGGTGTATACTATGTGATAGTCACATCTACCCTTGCTATCTTTCGGGGAAAGAAAAAGCCAACATTTGGATTCCGGTAAGAACTCACCATTGAGGTGTGGGTTGTGGAGGGCAGGTGGTGGCTATTTCTGTAGCTGACACACCAGTTGCTTTTCCTGCTCTCCCCTGGCCCATTCTCATGCCTTGGACTGGCACTAATAACAGTTGTGGCACCGGGGCTGGAGAGATGGCTGAGTGGTTAAGAACACTGGCTATTCTTGCAGAAGACCCGGGTTCGAATCCCAGTACCCAGATGGCAACTAACACCTGTCTGTAACTCTGGTTCCAGGGGATCTGACAGCCTCTTCTGTCCTCTGTGGGCATTGCAGGACATGGGTGCACTTTCCTACATGCAGGCAATACATGCATACACATATAATAAAAATAATCAATAAAATATATTTTAAAAAGTTGTGGCATTTGTGCTCTGGGTTAACATTAGAGTTGCAGAATGCCAGGGCTGGACGGGGCTAATGCAGCCCTTGTTTTAGACAAGGAAATAAGGCTTATCACCATGAAGTAGTTTCTAAAGATCAGGTAGTGAGAGAGCAGGGCTTAGATGAAATCCCATCATTTCATTCATTCATTCAGTTGTCCATCAGTCATGTTTGTAGTGCTTGGTATCAAACCCAGTCTTGAGCATGCTATGTAAGCATTCTATCACTGAGCTATATCCTGAGTAATAAAAAAATCCCAGCTGGAGGCTAAGACAGGCAGATCTTTGTGAGTTCAAGGCCAGCCAGGTCTACTTAGTGAGTTCCAGGCTAGTTGGGGCTACAGGGAGACCCTGTCTCAAAAAGAAAAAAAAAATTCATCTATGTGATCCAGGTATCACAAGCTTGTAATCCCAGTAGAGGCAGGAGGATTAGGAGTTCAAGGCCATCCTTGGCGACATAGTGAGTCTGAGGTCAGCCTGGGCTACATAAGACCTTTCTCAAGGAAAATAAATCAGAGCCAGCAAGATGGCTCAGTGGGCAAAGGTGTTTGCCATGCAGGCCTGGCAACCAGATTTTAATTTCCAGAACCCATGTAAAGGTGGAAGGAGAGATCCAACTCTACGACATTGTCCTCTGACCCCCACACATGCACTGTAGCATGCATGTACGCATACAAATGATAAATTTAAAAAAATTTTAAAGCAGCTAGCCAGGCGTGGTGACACACATCTTTAATCTGTGAGATCAAGAACAGCCTGGTCTACATAGTGAGTTCCAGGGCAGCCGGGGCTACAGGAAGACCCCGTCTCAAAAAAAAAAGAAAAAATAACATAAAATAAAATGAAAAAGCAGAGTGTTTGCTTCAGCAGCACATATATTAAATTGGAACAATACAGAGAAGACTAGCATGGTGCCTGCACAAGGATGACCTGAAAATTCATGAAGTGTCCATATTTTCTGGAGACCCTGTCTCAAGAAGACCATTAAAAAAAAATGAGAAAAGGCTGGGCATGGTGGCACACACCTTTAATCCCAGCACTCGGAAGGCAGAGGCAGGTGATCTTTGTGAGAACGAAGCCAGGCCTACATAGTGAGTTCCAGGTCAGACGGAACTACAGGAAGACCCTGTTTCAGAAAGACCCCCCCACACACACACAAAAGCAGTCACATTAAGCACCATGCCTCTTTTTTTTAATTTTAAAAAAATATTATTTTGCTGGGCATGGTGGTGCACGCCTTTAATCCCAGCACTCAGGAGGCAGAGGCAGGTGGATCTCTGTGAGTTCAAGGCCAGCCTGGTCTACATAGTGAGCTCCAGGCCAGCTGGGGCTACAGGGAGACTCTGTCTCAAAAAGACCAAAACATATATATAGACATATATATAATTTTTATTTTATGTGTATGAGTGTATTGCCTGCTTGTATGTAAGTGCACCCGTGTCATGCAATGTCCATGGAAATCAGAAGATGTCGGATCCCCTTGAACTGGAGTTACAGATGGTTGTTAGCTGTCATGTGGGTGCTGGGAACCAAACCCAGGTCCTCTGCAAGAGCAGCCAGTAATCTTAACCACTGAGCCATCTCTCCAGCCCCAGCACCATGCCTCTTTGAGCTTTTTTTCTTTTGGTCTTTTTGAGACAGGGTCTCCCTGTAGCCCTGGCTGGCCTGGAACTCACTAGGTAGACCAAGCTGGCTTGGAACTTACAGAGATCAGCCTGCCTCTACCTCCTGAGAGCTGGGATTAAAGGTACCTCAGTTTGCCAGTCTCCACCGTTCCCACCAGAACTATTTTCTTTGCTGAAGGACCTGCATTTGGGTTCTGATATGGTTGCCTCTTCCCTTGCAGGTATTTGAATGTCATCTTGTGGTTGGGATACTGGGCTGTGCAGCTGAATGTCTGTCTGTCACGGATCTACCTTGCTGCTCATTTTCCCCACCAGGTTGTGGCTGGAGTCTTGTCAGGTATCAGATGCTCTAACGCCCTCCCTACTCACTTCCTGTTCCTTCCCAGTCAGGACATGATCCCAGCCATGTTCTTCATGGTCTCAATGCTGTCAACATTTTAGTATTTTGAAAGTCAAGGGTGGATCATAGCTCAGTCTATAAAGTGCTCATGAGGACTTAAATTTGATCCTCTGCACCTGCATAAAAAAAACAGGCTTGGTGGTGAATGCCTGAAATCCCAGGGCTAGGAGGCAGAGACAGGAGGATCCCCAGGGCTCACTGACTAACCAGCCTAGCCTAATTGTAAGCCTCAGGTCCCAGAAAGAAACTCTATATCCAAAAACAAGGTATGGTGTTGGAGAGATTGTTCAGTGGTTAAGAGCACTGTCTGCTCCTGCAGAGGATGCAGGTTCAGTTCCAACATCCACATGGTGGCACACAACTGTCTCTAGTGCCTGTTCCAGGGGATTCAGTGCCCTCTTCTGGCTTCTGTGGGCATTGCATACATGTGATGCACATACATACATGTAGGCAAACACTAATAAACATAAAATAAAAATAAATCTTTAAAGAATTACTTTTTTTTGGTCTTTTTGAGACAGGGTCTCCCTGTAGCCCCACCTGTCCTGGAACTCACTATGTAGACCAAGCTGGCCTTGAACTCCCAGAGATCCACCTGCCTCTGCCGTACCCAGCTAAAGAATAATTTTTTTAAAAAAGAAGAAACAAGGAGTCAGGCATGGTGGCACACGCCTTTAATCCCAGCACTCAGGAGGCAGAGGCAGGCAGATCTCTGTGAGTTTCAGGTCAGCCTGGTCTATAGTGAGTTTCGTCCTGTCGGTATCACGTGGCTCGGAATTGTGGTTCGAAACCTTGGTTGTTATGTTATCTCCAAGCGAACAGCCTTTAGGTTGGCCTCTGGCCTGCACAGCACCTGCACACACATGCATCCACAAACACATGAACACACACACACACACACATACATACACACACACACCTTTAGGCACATGACCAGACATACACACACAGAAGGCACTGGAATCTAAGGCTTCAAGGAAATTGTGAAATTGCCCCCTGGAAATCTGAGGTCAGAGCCAGGCAGCACAAGAAAACAGTGAGAACAAACAGCACCTGCACACACATGCATCCACAAACACATGAACACACACACACACACACATACATACACACACACACCTTTAGGCACATGACCAGACATACACACACAGAAGGCACTGGAATCTAAGGCTTCAAGGAAATTGTGAAATTGCCCCCTGGAAATCTGAGGTCAGAGCCAGGCAGCACAAGAAAACAGTGAGAACAAGACCAGGATGGTCTCGTGATAAACACAACATTAACACAGCAGTTAGTGCTAGCACTGGGCTTCATGTTTAAGGAAGACCATGGAAGCTACGTCACACAAAACCTGGGAATGCTCTGATGAGAAGAACCTCTGTCAGCCGTATGTCAGAGGGTCTAAGTTCACAACTCACTAACTCCCGTGGAAGGAACCGAGACCAACAGATGGCATTAAATGGGGCAAAACAGGCATGGTGGTGCATGCCTTCAATCCCAGCATTCGGAAGGCAGAGGCAGGCAGATCTCTGTGAGATGGAGGCCAGCCTGGTCTACAAAGTGAGTTCCAGTCCAGCTGGGGCTACAGGGAGACCCTGTCTCAAGAAGACCAAAATAAATAAATATTTAAATAAATAATAAATAAATAAATAAATAAATAAATAAATAAAGGTGGGCAAAGGTCAGCTTAGCATAAGAAAGAAGAGTGTAGCATCAAATCCAATCAGAACTGAACTGGGCTTGTCTGGCAGGAATGAGTTCTCTGCCCCTGACCATACTTGAATAGAAACAGGACCCCCTCAAATAGGAAACTTAAATGCAATGTGAAGATGAACATGTGATTCTTTCATCTGAAAGAGACTTTGCTGAGGACTTGTTGGAATTAGTCAGTCCACTCTCCACTTTGGTGCCTGATTTAATTTCATGGTGGTGGGGTGGGTGGCCTATCACCCGTCACTAACTCTAGTGAAGGTCCGGAACCAACTATTTCTCAGAGCTGTTTTTTCTGCACAGGCATTGCAGTGGCTGAAGCATTCAGCCACATCCAGGGCATCTACAACACCAGCCTCAGGAAGTACTTTATCATCACCTTCTTCCTTTTTGGTTTCGCCCTTGGATTTTACCTTCTGCTAAAAGGATTGGGAGTGGACCTCCTGTGGACTTTGGAGAAAGCCAAGAGATGGTGCGAGCGGCCTGAATGGGTCCTTATTGATACCACACCCTTTGCTAGCCTCTTCAAGAACCTAGGGACCCTCCTGGGGTTGGGGCTGGCCCTCAACTCCAGCATGTATCAGGACAGCTGCAAAGGAAGACTGGGCAGGCGGCTCCCATTCCGCCTCAGCTGTATTGGGGCCTCCCTGGTCCTCTTGCACCTCTTTGACTCTTTGAAACCCCCGTCCCAAATTGAGCTGATCTTCTACGTCTTGTCTTTCTGCAAGAGTGCAACTGTGCCCTTTGCATCTGTCAGTCTTATCCCCTACTGCCTTTCCAGGATCCTGGGTGGGTCACACAAGAAGTCTTTGTAAAGCATGTGGAGTCTTTGGTATTTAAAGTTAGTGACTATGCAAAGGATTGGAGGTAACTAAAGTCTTCTTCAGTCTATTCTAAGGCTGGAGGCATTAACGACAGCCCAGGTGACTCTCTGTCCCTTTTGCAATCCTAAATGGAAAGATGTTTTTGAAAAGCTAAGGAGGCAGTTCGGGAAAATCTTCAGTGTTAGAAGTGGGGTCATTCTAGATATTTCTCTGAAGACCTGCTAAACACATTCTCCTGTGAGATATATGAGTAAGACGTCCAAGTAGGGAAGCTCAGAAGCCTGGGCCAGAGATCCCAACAGAACAATCTACCTGTGCCTAAGGAGGAAGGCACAGTGCATTTGATAGGGAGAGAAATGGCTTCAGTTATGTCTGAGTTTTTGGATGTGACCCTCTCAGTAATGGTGGGCCGACCTAAAGTGTGACAACCAGCCCCTTAGAGGGGTGACTCTCCTTTTGGCCTTTTTTTCTGCTGTGCGTGAGTCACACAATGATCTTGGATTTGTGAATGGCTATGGTGACTGTCACATCTATGGGACATAACTTTTTTATCATATCATGTCTGTGTCCTGAGCCCAGCTCTGCTTTCCCCCAGAACTTTCTACTGGCTCCCCGCCCCCCCTGCTGGACCCTCAAACGCCCAATGGGCAGTTCTTCAGTGGTGCTTTTGTACGTTTAAGTTAAGCTCTGAAATCTTGGGCAAAGTGGCAAACGGTGAGTCAGGATTCCTCTCTCCAGAAGGTCACTCCGATGCTACTTTTGATTCCTGGAGGGGAAATAAGACTCCTTTCTCTATCCCAAGCCAACCAAGAACACATTCTTAGAGGACCACCAACTCCTCTGTGCCTGTTCTCCAGTCTCAGCTGACTTGCAGCCTCTTTTTAAAAAAAATGCTAAAGCTATTTATTCAAGATTCCTTGTTTTTGCTACTAATTATACAGAATACCATATATTCTCATTCACACTAAGCATCCTGCTTCTAAGATCTTTAAAAAGAAAACTATATATGTTCAGTATTTTATTAAAACAACATTTTATTTAAGAATGAAGTCTTGCTTATTACTCTGTTCTAAAAGACGCAGTGTAAATTGAAGTGTCTAATTTTGACCTAGCTCTTTCTCTGTTTTTCTAAACAAATAATTTGATTTCTCTATGCCTGTTTTCCCTTTAGAGGAGGAAGATGCTAAGTGTGGAGCTGACCAGGATTCCCAGAAGGGACTTAGAGGGGACCCAGAAAGGCATAATTGTAACTGACCCTGCACAGCCACACTGTCAGCCAAGAACTGTACTATGTAGGCTTGCCTGTTTACTACATGATATAGGCCAGTTACTCAAATGATAAGGAGATAGTGGCTGGGGAGATGGCTCAGTGGGTGACAAACTTCCTTTTCAAGTGGGAGGACCTGAGTTCAGATCTCCAAAAGCCCACATAAAAAAGCCAAGCATGATAGAGCATGCTTGCAATACCATCAGTGGTGACATGGGAGGTGGAGACAGGTGGCTCCCTGGAGCTCACCAGTCAGCGAGCCTAGCCCTAGGTGAAGCTCCAGGCCAAACAAAAGGAGAAGATGCCCAAGAAACAACACCTGAGGTTATTCTCTGACCTCCACACACATGTGCACACACATTTTATGCATGCATAAACCAAAAAGAAAAAAAAAGAAAAGAAAAAGGAAAAAAGGATATGGTAGGCTGGAGAGATAGCTCAGTAGTGAAAAACATGAGCTGCTTTTGCAGAGGACCCGGGTTTGATTCCCACCACCAACACGGTGGCTAACAATCATTCGTAACTCCAGTTCCAGGGGATCTAATGCCCTCTGCTGACCTCCATAGGCATTGCATGACACAGGTGTACTTACACACATTCAGGCAATGCACTCATACATATAAAGTTTTAAAAATATAAAATTTTTGCCGGGCATGGTGGTGCACGCCTTTAATCCCAGCACTTGGGAGGCAGAGGCAGGCAGATCTCTGTGAGTTCAAGGCCAGCCTGGTCTACATAGTAAGTTCCAGGACAGCTGGGGCTACAGGGAGACCCTGTCTCAAAAAGATCAAAGAATAAATAAATAAATAAATAAAATAAAATAATATATAACATTTTTATAAAGCATGGTAAAGAAAGAATTTTATTATAAGCTAACTTATAGAAACATGACAGCTTAAAGGACCATCTGTTTTCTTGGGAGGCTGTCTTAGGAGCAGTTTATATGGTAGATGGGTGATTGCAGCCTGGAGGGCACCTTCACAGAGCTGGAAGTTTGTAGCTAAATGACACACATCTAATTACCAAATGAGATGCTTCTCAGTTCTATGAATCTCAAGAGCAAAGATTAGCTGGACCAGTGGCACAAGCCTGCAATCCCAATCACTCAGGAGGCTGAGAAATGATTGCTTATTCAAGACCTAGCTGAGCTACAGAGAAAGTTCGAGGCCAAGCTGATGGACTTAGTGAGACTCTGCCTCAAAATGCAAAATAAAGGGCGGGGGGATAGCTCAACTGTTTAAAGTACTTGCCATGCAAGCATGATGAGGTGAAGTTCATCACCAGCACCAGGGAAAAACAGCAGCATGTGCCTGGAATCCCAGTGTTGGAGAGGTGGAGACAGGAGGATTACTGGGACTTGCTGGCCAGCCAGTCTAGCTGAATTGGCCAGCTCCAGGCTCAAGAGACTTTATCCTAAAAAATAAGGTGAAGACTGGTTGAGGAAGACACCTGACATTGACTTCTGGCTTCCACATGCATACACACACACACACACACACACACACACACACTCGCAGTAAATGATAGATGGTGATAGGTAGATTAAATGGATGAATGAAGAGATAGATAAAAAAATAGATAGATAGATAGATAGATAGATAGATAGATAGAGATAGAAAGAGAGATAGAGAATTTTTAAGCCTGGGGCTATAGCTCAGTGATAGAGAATTCACCTGTATCTTCAAGGCCCTAGGTTCAATCCCCTAGTACCAAAGGCTTGTAGCGATGAAACATTTATTTCCTTTATTTTCTTATCACTTTTTTCCCATTTGCAGTTCCTAGCATACACACCACGGACCATGTGAAGTCTCTCTTGCTGATTAGTAAACCCACCATCATGGTTATTGTGGAAGACAAGGGTCAGGTGAGGTTAAATGGGCAGACTGACACAAGATCTGGTATCAGCGCTGGGCTTTAGAACCAGAAAGATGTTGTTGGCCAAGACTGTACACTAGTTACCAGACCACAGGTCAGCCTGAGCTGCTCTGGGATCAAACTGCAGTTTGGACGACAGACAGAATCACTAACAAATGAAATAATCAGCTTGCAAGTTGGAGAGCAGAGCAAGACTAGGCAGACTTGGAATCCATAACCTGCTGTCGGCAAGGGTTGGGGTTACAGGTAAAGAAAGCCCAAACCAGGCAAATCATAACACCCAGGAATGCGCAAGGAAGCTACTGCAGGCTCTTCAGCTAAGGGATTCATTTCATTCTGTGTGCAGAGTCCCACCTCCAAAGGCCCTGATTCATTGCATAACCCTGCATCATCAGAGCCAAGATCAGTGCACTCACAGGGAGCCTTGATATATATATTTCAGGAAGACTGATCTCTCCCACTAGTTTGGGGTTCTTCAACAGTAGGCCTAAGCTCCTTAGAAACTCTAATGGCCCCATCCAGGGAGAAAGGTGATGGTTCCCATCTGTGTGAATTGAACCCTTGGACTTGGGCCCCAAACTGGATGGTGCATTTGCTCTCAGGGACCAAGTTCAAGTTCCTTGCCAGAGGAGTCTAACAGAATGCAAACAGTGTCTTCACCCTGGCAGTTTTGAAGCTGACTGGCACAGAATAACAGCATTTATCAGTGCTTACTTGGTAAACAATTTCTGCAATTCATCTCTTATCGCATCGTCTCTTATTTCCAGTCTTCTTATCACATATTCTTAGGCACAGAGGGCTGTGGATCTAGTCCACAGTGGAAACCAATTTAAGAATCAGACAATCTTGGGTTGGAGAGATGGTTCAGCATCTCTCCAAGAGCTCATGCTCTTCTTCCAGAGGACCTGAGTGCACATATTCACAACATAGATCCACACACATACACACAATTAAAAACAACAAAAAGTGGGGGCTAGAGAAATGGCTCAGTGATTAAGAGTATTTGCTTGTGTCTTCCAGGGGATGCAAGTTTGGTTCCCAGAACCCACACTGAGCAGCTCGTACTCGCCTGTAACCCCAACTCCAGGGGATCTGATGTCCTCTTCTGAACCTCCTCCTTGGACACCTGCACACATGTGGCAGACAGACACACACATACACATAAACAAAAATAAAATAAATAAATCATTGGAAAATAATAATAAATCTTTTAAAAAAAATGTGGGGCTGGAGAGATAACAGCACTGACTGTTCTTGCAGAGGACCTGGGTTCAATTCCCAGCTCCCACATGGAGCTCCGAACTGTCCTTAACTCCAGGGGAATCTGAAGCCCTCTCCTAACCTCTGAGGCATTGCATAACACAAGTGCACTCACATACATGTGGGCAATACACTCATACACATTAAAAATAATAATAAAATATTTTTTAAAAAAAGAAAGAAAAAGCAAGTCAGGCGTGGTGGCACACATCTTTAATCCCAGCACTCAGGAGGCAGAGGCAGGCAGATCTCTGTGAGTTCAAAGCCAGCCTTGTCTACATAGCAAGTTCCAGGCTAGCTGGGCTACAGGGAGGCCCTGTCTCAAAAAGACCAAATGAAAGAAAGAAAAAGAAAAGAAACTGTGTGACCTCTGCAGCCAATTAAGCCAACCAGGGTTATTTCCTCATGGGGGCCTGGTGTGTGGTTGCTGCAAACAGCATCCTCCTTGGTAGTGTATGTAGCCTGTTTCATGTATAGGTTGCCCTAAGGAATATTGGAGACAGTTTTCTGGAGGATATCCACATTTCTGATCTAATGCTGTGCTCAACCTAGGCTCCAGACAAGTATCTAGGGTGCCTTTGGGAAGCCCCAGGTCACAGTGTCCAGGGTTCATATTGACTAGGTCACCATGCATCTGCACAAGCTGCAGAATAAGGAGCATATGATTGAGGCCCTTTTAGAGCCAAGTTCAAGTTCTGGCTGCCAGAGGATCCACAATTCAGAGAAGTTAGGATTCACCAAGTTTAATGCAGATGAACTTGAAGACATGGAAGCTGAGAAGCAACTAATCTCTGAGGGTTGTGGGGTCAGATATACCCCCAATCATGGTCCCCTGGACAAATGATGGCCCTGCACTCCTGAAGGCTCCTTAGTCCTACACCCCACCAAGTCATGCTCACTACTAATACCACATCCGATCTGGAAAACAAAAAAGAATGTGTGACTCCCAGGTTATTAAATGAAAATCTTAGGATTGGAGAGGTTAAGAGCACTGGCTGCTCTTGCGGAGGACCTGGGTTCAGTTTCCTTTTTCTGGCCTCCAAGGGCATTAGACATGCACATGGTATACATATATATACTCAGGAACACATACACAAAATAAAATTAAAAACTAAATTTTTAAAATTATTTATTTAATAACCATATAATTAGAAGAAGCATTTCATTACAACAGCATTGACATATTCAATAACAATTTCCAGAGCTAAGATGCGTCTTTCAAAA
>NW_008340203.1:2585640-2603293 GCF_000622305.1 Nannospalax galili
GTAAATGATTCCACTGTGTTGACCCTCCTCTTTGTAGACTGGACACTGGTTCAAGTCCAACTTGCAGGGTCTCCTCGGCCTCCTTGATCAAGAGGACAGGTGACCCACCACAATTACAGGCCATTTTGAGAGATGCTCATAGTCCCCTGGAACTAGTCGACCTAGGAGGGCAAGGAACAAAACCTGTCCTTTATGTCCCTCTGACCAAATTATTATAGGCCTCAAAGTATGTCTGTTAAACATCCAAGAAGGTTAGTTCCACCAGTCTGGCACTTTTATTACTGTATGTCATTTAGATAAATCTTGTGCAAAGACCAGTTGTTCTCAGATAAACCTTACCTAGACATACATTTCTTGATCTGCTATGTATAATTTGTCAGTAGGTTGTAGGAGTAATATGGTTCTCTCTGGTTTTCAAAACTAGCTAGGTATTGTTTATCTCTCACATTGTCTCACCCCTCCATCATGGTTTTCCCACTTAAGGTGCCCCCATTTCCCCCCCCTTTCTCCCTTACTAATACCCTTCTCCTATGGTCCTACCTCTCTTGAGCTCCTTCTTTCCCTTTATCCCCTAGGTTCCTATTTAAGGCTGGGTGTTGTGGTGCATGCCCTTGATCCCAGCAGAGAGAGAGAGAGAGAGAGAGAGAGAGAGAGAGAGAGAGAGAGAATGAATCTCAGTGCCCAGTATCAGATGCCTCCCTATGAGTTACTGGTCACAGATGGCTCATAGCCGCCCTCCAAGCAGCACAAGCTATTGCCATTGCTTTTCATATGATGATTGCCCATCATAACTAGATGGTAAAACCCTATTGCTGAAGACATCACACACTTTGGTTGTAGGACATAAAGAAATTGTCTGGAACTGACCAGGAAACTTCTTCCCTGCTGGTTAGCTTTCATTGTGCTGGCTTGTGTAACATCCCCTCTGGCTTCCTTGGGCACACACACACACACACATGTGAATACCCACACACAGGCACACACACATACACATAAATGAAAACAAATCTTTTAAAAAAGAAGAGGTCATGAAGTTGAGGGGGATATGTTGGGGGTGGTTAGGGGAAGTTAGAGGTAACAATATAACAATAGAGTAGATATGATCACAACATATTATAGCCCAGCATGGTGGCACACATCTTTAATCCTAGAACTCCAGAGTACATAACTTCTGCTACCTAGGTCTATGCTGCCACAACCCAGACATGGTCTCTTGGCAGCTCAGGCTGGCCTTGAACTTGTGGCAATCCTCTTAGCCTCAGCCTCCTGAATGAGTCACTGTGCCTGGCTACGATGAGCTGTCTTGTTTTGGTGACACAAGGTCTCACAGATCAAAGGCTGGCCTTGAACTTGATACAAAGCCAAGGATGACCTTAAATGCCTGATCCTCTTGCCTTCATCTCCTGAGTGCTGGGATTACAAGCATGCACTACAGTGCCTGGCTGATGCACTCTTGGAGATGGAGCCTAGGGCCTCATGCATACTAGGCAAGCAAGCACTGTATCGACTGGGTTATATCCCCAGCCCTTCTGATAGCTTAAAAAAATTTTTTTTGAGTCAGGATTTCACTACTTAGCACTGGCTAACTGGCTTTGAACTCATAGAGATCCACCTGCCTCTGCCTCCTGAATGCTGGGATTAAAGATATGTGCTACCTCCAGGCGTGGTGGCGTATGCTTTTAATCTCAACACTTAGGAGGCAGAAGCAGGTGGATCTCTGTGAGATCAAGGCCAGCCTTGTCTACATAGCTAGTTCCAGGAAAAAATAATGTGTGCCACCATCCCCAGCAGTTTTAATTTTTTGTTTTGTTTTGGGTTTTGTTTTTTGAGACAAGGTCTCCCTGTAGCCCCAGCTGACCTGGAACTAGCTATGTAGAGCAGGTTAGCCTCAATCTCATACAGAACCACCAGCCTCTGTCTCCCAAGTGCTGGGGTTAAAGGCATGCAACACCATGTCCAACTAAGTTTAAAAAAATTTTATAGGGCTGGAGAGATTGCTCAGTGGTTAAGAGCACTGACTACTTCTGCAGAGGACCCAGGTTCAATTCCCAGCACCCACATGGCGGCCATGAACCATCCTTAACTCCAGTTCCAGGGATCTCCAAAGCCCTCTTCTGTCCTCCGAGGCATTGCACGACACAGGTGCACTCACATACATGCAGGCAATACACTCATACACATAAAATAATAAAAAAATAGACAAAAATATTTTTTAAAATTTTATAACAGCTTTATGAAAACACAATTCACATAGCATATAGGACACTCATTGAAAGTGTATGGTGAGGGCTGTGGGTATCTGTAGCTCAGTGGAAGAGTGAACTACATGCATGCATGAGGCCCCTCAGAAAATAAATTTTAAAAATGTTTTAATGTATGGGCCCTGTGAGACAGCTTAGTGGGTAAAGGTGTTTGCTGCCAAGCCTGACAGCCTGAGTTTGAGTCTCAGGACCCACATGGTAGAGGAGAGAACCCACTCCCTTGGGTTGTCCTCTGACCTCCACACACAAACCACAGCATGTGTGAGCCCACACACATACACACAAATAAAATAAATAAATGTAAACAATTCACAAAAGCCTTTAGTACTTAAATATTCAGTTAAACCACCATCATTACAAATTAATTTTAAAATATAATTTTGCTACTCTATAAAGAAATCCTGCACCCATTACAAGTCACCCTTATTAGCCCCACAACCCACCCAGCCATGGGCAACTATTAATCTATGTTCTGTCTCACAGATCTGCCCTCTCTGTACATTTCATACAAATGGAGTCATGCCCTTCAGTGGTGGCACATGCCTTTAATCCCAGCCCTCAGGAGGCAGAGGCGGGTGAACCTCTGCAAGGCCGAGGCCACCCTGGTTCACTTCCAGGTGGAAGTGACTTCCAGATGGGCTGTGACCAGAGAGATCCTGTCGAAAAACCACCAACAAAAAGACAAAGAAAGCTGGGCATGGTGGCACAAGTCTTTAATCCCAGCACTTGAGAGGCAGAGGCAGGAGGGGCTCTGTGAGATCAAGGCCAGCCTGGTCTACATAGTGAGTTCCAGGACAGCTGGGGCTACAGGGAGACACTGTCTCAAAAAGACCAAAAAAAATGGAGTCATGCAGTGTGTGTGGCTTCAGGAGTCTGCTCCTTCTGCTAAGCATGTTTTCATGACTCATCTATGTTAAAGAACACACTGGTTCCCGTTTTTTATAGACAAATAGTATTTCATAATAAGCATATGCTATGCTTTTTTCATTTATGGCCCGGTTGATGGACGTTTGAAAGGTTTCTACTCTGGGGTATTATAAATAATATTCTATGAATATTTGTGTGGCGTATGATTTCATTTCTCCTGGGAGTATTCTTGGGAGTGGAACTGTTGGGTCATATGGTAACTATATTTAACCTTTGAAGGAACTGCCAGCCTGGCTGTGGTTTTGCCTCCTCTGGATTTTCTGAATCTCACGCCCTGTATCATGACTTTGTCCACTTCTTTGCTTTGGAAGATATTGGTCAAGGGATCTAATCTGACGGGCGAGCTGTCCCCGCCTTCACTGGCAATGGCTTTGCTGTTCTGCTACATGAGCCCAGGCCATTTCGTCTGAAGACTGGTCTGGACATTTGAAGTTCCAGCCCTAATCAATTAACCAGTTGCTTGTAACCTGTCAGAAGATGCTGACTTGTTTTTGAATATTTGTTATGAATATTTATTGATTTTGCTCTGTAGTGATTACTTGAACAGGACAGATAGATGCCTTTAAGGCCTGTATATGTAAATAAAATAGGATGACATCATTAGCAACAAAGAGTTTTCAGGAACTTTTTAAGATGGAAGGATCACTGTGAAGCCTTCAGGTAATATTTGGGAAAACTGACTAAAAATGGTATGAGGGGCTGGAGAGATGGTTCAGGGGTTAAAAGCACTGGCTGCTCTTGCAGAGGACTCAGGTTCGATTCCCAGCACCCACATGGAGACTAATGACTGTTCATAACTGCAGTTTCAGGGGACACCCTCTTCTGGCCTCCATGGGCCTTACACTCACATGGCATACTTATACACATGCAGGAAAAACATTCATACACATAAAATAAAAATAATAAATAAAATATTTTTAAATAAAAATGGTATGAAGAAGCAGTCAACAAATGCCACACCTATCAGAAAACCAAGGACTTGATTCATTTGGAGGTAAACTAGCAATTATCTACACCAGCAATGGATAACTGGAAGCCCCAAACCTAATTTCAAGATGAGAGATTTAAAAGCAGCAACCCAGGGCTGTAGAGATGGCTCAGCGGTTAAGAGCACTGATTGTTCTTGCAGAAGACCCAGGTTCGAATCCCAGCACCCACATGGCTGCTAACAACTGTCCATAATTCCAATTCCAGGGGATCCAATGGCCTCTACTGTCCTACGAGGGCATCGCACAACACAGGTGCGCTTACCTACATTCAGGCAATATACTCATACACATAAAATAAAAATAATAAAAAAAAAGATAGTGCATGCCTTTAATTGCAATACTTATGAAGCAGAAGCAGGTGGATCTCTGTGAGTTCAAGGTCAGCCTGCTCTGCATAGCAAGTTCCAGACTAGCCAGTGCTGCATAGTGAGACCCTGTCTCCAAAAAACAAAACAAAACAAAACAAAAACGGCAACTCAGATGCAGCTTCTCAGTAAAAAGAAAACAAGTCTAGGAATTGTTTCATTTTTCCTTTCTATTAAAAAAAATTTTAAAGGTGCATTAGGCATGGTGGTACATACCTTAATCACAACACTCTGGAGGCAGAAGCAGGCAGATCTCTGTGAGATCAAGGACAGCCTGGTCTACATAGTGAGTTCCAGACCAGACCAGTTGGGGCTACAGGGAGACCCTGTCTTTTTTTTTTTTTTTTTTATTTTTTTTGAGCCAGAGTCTCCCTGCAGCCCCAGCTATCCTGGAAATCACTATGTGGACCAGGCTGGCCTTGAACTCACAGAGATCCGCCTTCCTCTGCCTCCCGAGTGCTGGGATTAAAGGTGTGCCACCATGCCCGGCTGAGACCCTGTCTTAAAAAAAAAAATAGGTGCTCACTATTAATTCATTTTTTTCCATTTCTACTTCATAGATTTATAAATTGTGACCAAGAATCTAGGTATATTGATACATGCCTGTAATCCCAGCACTGGGGAGGTTGAGTCACAAGGACTCTTGAGTTTGAAGCCAGCTGGATGAGATAACAAGTTCAGGACCAGCATGGGCTGCACAGTGAGACCCTGTCCCCAAAGGAGGAAAGAGGAAAAGAGGTGGGGAAGAAAAGAAGGAAAGAAGGAGGGAGCAAGGAAGGAAAAAAGGACAGAGGGAGGGAGGGAAAGAAAAAATTACGTCCAAGAGAGGTATAATGGCTGACCTAAGTCACTTGCCTCCAGGTCTCCTGATTCTTAGCCCAGAGCAGTGCCCCCTCTGTGTCTCCCCTCTGCCAGTATCCTGTCTGCCAGTCCCCCCTCTGCAGTCTTCCCTCTGCCAGTATCCTGTCTGCCAGTCCCCCCTCTGCAGTCTTCCCTCTGCCAGTCCCCCCTCTGCAGTCTTCCCTCTGCCAGCCACCTGCCCATATTTGGGCAGCTATGTCAACATGCAGTTGTTGAAACAGAAGTAAAAGGCACAAGTAAACAGCAGAGCCAGCTTATTTGAACCAGAACCAGGCCACAGCCAGGATAACTGTGTTCAAGGTGGCCCAGTCTTATTAAGTTATGTGCTTCTCTCTTCCTTTGCTTCCGTAAGCCTCCCCAGGGCAGATACGTGATTAACTACAACAACTTGCTGTTTTTATGGGGCTTTTGGATTTGAGACTTTTTTAAAGCATGAGCCTGGTTTTCCAGCCAGCAACTTTTCAATGCTTTCTTTTGTACTTTCTTCTTTGCTCTTTTCGTCCTTCAGTCATGGCCTTCAGATCAGCTCAACCACAATCTAACATGAGGAACTCTCAGGGCTCAGTTCATTCCCTCCCACCAAGAAGGGAAGCTGAGGGTATTCCTGTCCTCTCCTGAGGGTACTCCTGCTGTGTGAGCTTTTCCTAGGGAGACATGTGGAGACATCTACTCCCCAGCACCACAGACCGAAGTACAATCCCACTCACTTTAAAAAGCACGAGTGAGGGGGTACTCACAGGAGTGTGGATGACACTAAAGGAGCCATACCACCAGAAAGGCTCATCCCAGCATGGATTACAATGCCACAGAGATGGAGCCCTCGATCAGCTAACCTTCCACATTCTATACTTTGCCACCTCCAGTAACCAGGAGACCGACTTGAGCAGAACTGCATAGAGCTGGAAGAGAGGTGTAGGAAAGAGTGACTGGAAACTCAGGTGAGGGTTGAGTGAGCCCCTCATCCTCTCCTTCTCTTTGAGGAAATGCCAACAGCCCCAATCTTACCAATCTCTTACAAGTAGTCAGAGCTGCTCTGATTGAGATGGTAATGGTGTTATGTTTAAAGGACAGCACTCTACAACTCCTTTCTCTCTAGAGGTGAAAATAAGAAAACTGAGTTGCTTCCTCTCTTTGTGAACTGATTCTAGAGTCCTTAACTGAGACTGGTCATCTTCGGGAGGTATGAATTTCACCTTTTCATCTCCACCCTCCCTTCAAAGTTCTCCTTCAATGCCAGCTGGTTGGCAATGTTGCTCCTGATCCCCGCTGGATCAACGCTTGTCATGAAGTGAACCTTTCAAGAGATACCATTTAATTTCATTGATTTAATAACCCAAGTGGCATAAATCGATGTTCTTTATTTGAATCGAGTGACAGTTAATCTTCACTATCAACTTGACTGGATGTGAAGGGAGGCTGAAAGGTGTCCTTGCAGTTAGGTAAGTAGCTTTCTTCAGGTTGTATCTTAAACGGTAAATTTATTGCTCTGAATTAAAAAATCTTTCCTTCAAACAGGTCTAGTTGTTAAAGCAACCCAAAACATCACATTCGGATTCATATGAGTAAAACCACTCAGATCCAAGGTCCTGACATTGACCCTGTGTGTTGCCAGTCGTCCACAGATGTGTACAGCAATAAATTTAGGTCAGACAAAGTCTCAGCCAGGGTTAGGGGAGGTGAACTGAGTCTAGCACAGAGCCAGATTGTAGGAGTTAATAGGACCGATAAACTCTCTCCCCAAAAGGCTCTGGATTTGCTTAACATAGTTGTTAAGTCACCAAGGAGAAGAACCAGCAAAACTAAACACATTTTTCTATGAACCAACACAGAACGTAGTTATGACAAACTCTGCATAACACGCTGGGATTTGACTTCCCAGAGAGAGGAAAGGAGATGAAATATGGACCTTGTTCTTCCTTTCCCTTTCTTTTTTTATTCCCTTCCTCCCTCCTTCCCTCCCTCCTTCCTTTCTCTCTCTCCCTTTCTCCCTCACCCCTCTTTCTTTTCTTTTCCTTCCTTCTTCTCTCTTCCCTCCCTCCCTCCCCCTTCCCCCTCTCCTCCCCCTCTCTCTTTCTTTTTTCTTTTTCTCTTTCTCTCTCTCTTTCTCTTTCTCTCTTTGTCTCTCTTTCTTTCTTTTTTCTTTTTCTCTTTCTCTCCTCTCTCTCTCTCTTTTGATATTCTCTGTCTCCTTTAGCTCTCTCCAAGCCAGACAAGAAGCTGGCTGGCTTGGGCATCCAGAGCTTACTATGTAGCTCAAGCTGGTCTTGAATTCATAATCCTCCTGCCTCAGCTTCCCAAATATTAGGATATTAGGTATGATCCTCCATACCTAGCTTATACTTTTATTTTCTTCTTCTCCTTTTCCTCCTCCTCCTCTTCTTCTTTTTTTTTTCTGGTCTTTTTGAGACAGGGTCTCCCTGTAGCCCCAGCTGTCCTGGAACTCACTATGTAGACCAGGCTGGCCTTGAACTCACAGAGATCCGCCTGCCTCTGCCTCCCAAGTGCTGGGATTAAAGGCGTGTGCCACCACGCCCGGCCCTCTTCTTTTTTTTAATACTTAATATACTTAATGTATAAACATTAAGTAGCCAGGCTTGGTGGCACACGCTTTTAATCCCAGCACTCCTGAGGCAGAGGCAGAGGCAGAGGCAGAGGCAGGCCGATCTCTGGGAGTTCAAGGCCAGCCTGGTCTACATAGTGGTGAGTTCCAGGCCACCTGAGGCTACAGGGAGACCCTGTCTCAAAAAAAAAAAAAAAAAAAAAAAAAGATCCAATAATAAGTACAGAGTTGCGCAGCAGAAGTATGCTGGGCTCATAAAACATTTTTTTAATATTTTATTTTTATTTATTTAGTTTAGTTTTTTGGTCTTTTTGAGTCAGGGCCTCCCTGTAAATAAAATACTTTTTTGGAAAAGAAAGAAAAGTAGGCCAGGCGTGGTAGCACACACCTTTAATCCCAGCACTCGGGAGGCAGAGGCAGGCAGATCTCTGTGAGTTTGAGGCCAGCTTGGTCTACATAGTGAGTTCAAGGACAGCTGGGGCTACAGGGAGATCCTGTCTCAAAAAGACTAAAAAAAGAAAAAGCAAAAGAAAAAAAATGTTCTCATTTCTTTGGCTTCTGAAATCTAATTTCCTCCACCTTTTCCATTTAAAAAATAATTTCCCAGCTGGGTGTGGTGGTACACATTTTTAATCCTAGCACTTGGGAGGCAGAGGCAGGCAGATCTTTGTGAATTTAAGACCAGCCTGGTCTTCACAGTGAGTTGCAGGCCAGCTGGGGCTACAGGGAGACCGTGTCTCAAAAAGACAAAAAAAAAAAAAAAAGATTTCCCTCCACTCAGCTGGTTGCTGGCCTCCTTTAGCAACATCTTCAGATCAATCTCCTAGAGCATGCGGTTCCCAGTCCACCATCCACCTCAGCTTGCCAGGCCTTGAGGCTGCTTGGAGTCCAGAACAAACTTGTTATTTATTCCCCCTGTGGTGCAAGGATGTTTGTGTACATGTGAGTTTGTGTGTGTCCATATATTCATTTGTATGTGCATATGAGTATCTCTGTATGTATGTGTTTATGTGTGTATGGTGTGTGCATGTGTGAGCAATGTGTGCCCTTGAATGTGTGCACGTGTTTTATATGCATGTATGTATATTTGTGCGCATATGTGCATGTGTGTGTGCATGTACACATTTTTGAGTGTATGTTTGTGGGGTGTGTGTATTTATTTTGTGTGTACAGGAGTGTGTAATGGTGTGCATGCGGAGGTCAAAAGACATATTGTAGGGTTGGTTCTCTCCTACTATTCCTGGATTGAACTCAAGTGGTCAGGGTTGGTGGCAAGTGCCTTTACCCACTGAAACATCTCACTGGCCTGCCTTCCCTGACTTATTACTTGGGATATTTAGAATCTCTTTTTTTTCTTTTTTGAGACAGGGATTCATTAAGTAGTCCTGGCTGGCCTGGAACTCGGAGATCTACCTGCTCTCATCTCCTGAGTGCTGGGATTAAAGGCATGTGGAATGCCTAGCCAACATCTAGATTCTTTTTGTGTATGGGGTGTCTATTTGTAGGGGTGTGCATGTTTGTGTGGGTATACTTGTGTGCAGGTGTATGTGGAGATCAGAAGTCAACCTTGGGTATTGTTCCTCCTATGGTGCCCTCCACCTTATTGAGACACAGTCTCATTGGCCTGGAACTCAACAAGTAGGCTAGGCTGGCTGGCCAGTGAGTACCAGAGAGCCTCCTGTCTCCAACTGTTCAGCACTGGGATGATAAGTGCACACCACTACACTTGGCATTTTAGGTGGGTCCTAGGGATTGAACTCAGATCCTCATGCTTGCGGGGCAAGCACTTGACTGTTTGAGCCTCCCCACCTCTTTCATCTAGGTTCTTCTCTTTTTTATACAAGGTCTCACTATATAGCCCAGGCTGGCCTGAAACTCAAAGAGATTTGCCTGCCTCTGTCTCCCAAATGTTGGGACTGAAGGTGTGCACCACCACACCCACCTTCATCTAGATTCTTATAAAAGGATATCTGAATTAGTCAGAGTTACAGGGCATCCTTTTTACCTTTTGTCAACAGTGAAGAGCTGAAGGCCATAGGAAAAAAAGGCGGGGCTGTGAATTAAAGACCCGTAGTTTCAGGAAGACAGAGTTTGAAAAGCTGAGAGAGAACCTGAAGGTGACACTCAAACCTCAGTTTGAAAGAGAAAACAGAAAAAAGTGTCTGTCATGACTATTTGCTGAATTCATGCAAAGGGATTCAGAGGGAACCTGGAAATACAGAATGTGTGCTGTTCTCTGAATTACCACATGTCCTAGCAGTATTTGGAACCTACCTCTAAGCTTGTTAGATGGCAAAGCAAACTGCATAAAATATCTACTCATCAATGGGACTGAGGCAGTTCTGCGACAGAGACTAAGCTTAGTGTTACCAAGGCCCGAGCACCAAAGGTAAAGATTGGAGAAGGAAACTCCTTGAAAATAGAAATGATGGGCTGGGTGTGGTGGCGCACACCTTTAATCCCAGCACTCGGGAGGCAGAGACAGGCAGGCGGAGTTCAAGGCCAGCCTGGTCTAAATAGTGAGTTCCAGGACAGCTACAGGGCTACAGGGAGACCCTTTCTCAAAAAGACCAAAAAAAAAAAAAAAGAAAAGAAAAGAAAAGAAAATAGAAATGATGACGTCAGGTCAAGCAGCACACACCTGCAGACCTGGCTGTTCACTATTTGGGAGGCCCAGGCAGGAGGACAGCATGAGTATAGGAATTCAAGGCCAGGCCTGGACAATATAGCAAGACCTCCATTGAAAGAAAGAGGGAGAGATGCTGGGGAGAGTTCAGTTGGTAAAGTGCTTGCTGTGCAAGCATGAGAACTTGTCCACATATGTGCACCAACATACACATGAACACACACATGCATGTGCACTCAGAAAGAGAGGGGAGGGAAAGGGAGATAGAAAGAGGGTGGAGGAGGAGGAGGAGGAGGAGGAGGAGGAGAGGAGGGAAAATAATTTCCAGGCTGTCCCTTGTTTCCCAGCTTGTTTTTGAGAAATTTCTGTATGTGCCACATCCTAGGAATGAGGAAATGGTACCTGCTGGACTGGACAGAGGCTCTTTTATTCTTGTTGTTTTCTTTTCATTCATTTAATTTTTTTTATTTTTTTAAGACAGGGTCTCAGGTTGACAAGCACTCTACCAACCCAACTCCATCCCAGCCCTTCTCTGGCTTTCTGCCAGAGGCCAAGGCAAGCCCAGGTTCATAGCACCCTCTGCTGGTCCATCACCAGGATGAACTGAGACAGCTCAAGGATGCTGAGCTGGGGCAGGAAATTGTGGGGGTAGAAGAAGCTGGATCGCCTCGTGCAGAACTCCAGTATGAATTCATTTGGATCACAGCACTCAGCAATGATAAAACAAATAAAAATCAAGAAGCTAAACCTTTCTTCCAAGGGCTGAACTGGGTAGAAATCTTCAAGTCATCCACATCAAAAGCACCAAAATGAAAAATGACTCAATATTGTCTCCATGGAGACCGCAATCGGGGTGACAGAGAGGGAAAACAAGCCAATCATGGTGGCTGTGGCGCACACTTTTAATTCCAGCACTCCGGAGACAGAAGCAGATTTATCTTTTTGAGTTCAAGGCCAGCCTGATCTACATAGTGATACCCTGAGTCATAAAAAAAGAAAGGAGGCACACAGGCTGAGAATGAAGTTTAAGGAACTAAGGGCTTACCTTTAGAACCCCATAAAGATTAAACCCTGGGAGCTGGAGAGACAGTCCAAAAGGCAGGAGTGCTTGCTCTGCAAGCATGAGGAACCGAGTTTGGATCCCTAGCACCCATGTAAAAAAGCTGGGTATGGCTGCGTGCACTGGTAACCCAGCACTGTGGGGTGGAGACAGGTTATCTTGAGAGTGCACCATCCGGCCAACCCAGCCAAAATAGCAAGCTTCTGTTTCAGAAAGAGACTGTCTCAAGGGAATAAAAGTGGAGTGGGCTAGAGGAAAACACCTGGCTTTTCCACACCAGAGTTATGTTTACTGCCCTGAACTAGAGACTTCACAGCAAGGTTACAATGAATGGTCTTGCCTCTGAGAGCTTGTTTCTTGTTATTTCCTCCAGGAATCACTCAAGAGCCTCAAAGTCCTAAAATCACTTTTTTTTAAAAAATCTTTTTGAGACAGGGTCTCCCTGTAGCCCCAGCTGACCTGGAACTCACTATGTAGACCAGGCTGGCCTTGAACTGACAGAAATCTGCTTGCCTCTGCCTCCCAAGTGTTGGGATTAAGGGCATGCGCCTCCACTCTGGGCCTAAAATCACTTTTTGACCCTGAGAAAGAAATGCTAGTTTATAAAACAGAAAAGGCATTGTGCACTCTTTTTTAAGTACATTAGCAGACATAATATTGAGTGGACACACAGCCCAGTAGCTAGGTGAAAGGGTTTGTGAACCAGTCTGCTGGTTCAAAGATGTGCCCAAAAGCTGAGCATGCTGTGCACACCTGTAATCCCAGCACTGGGGAGGCAGAAGCAGGAGGATCACCACAAGGTGGAGATCAGTCTGGGCTAAATAAGGATATTCTGTCTCAGAAAGGAGATAGAGAAACAGAGACAGATAAAGAGACAGAAACAGAGAGAGACACAATACACACAGATGGGGGCTGGGAGGGTGAGAGAAAGGGGAGAGGTTCAGGCAAGCTCCTTCTCTCCAGGCCTCAGTATCCTCACCTGTTAAGATGGCATGACAATAGGATCTGTTGTTCTGGGTTGTTATGAAGAATAAATCAGTATATTTTTTATTGTTTTGATTTTGTTTTTTTGGTGGAGGAGATGTCCTGGGTAGCTTTAGTGCCAACTAGACACACCTGGGTTGAGGGCGCCTCAATTGTGGAATTGCCTCCATTGGACTAGCCTGTGGCTATGTCTATGGGGGAATTTTCTTGATTGTTGAGTGATGTGGGAGGGCCCAGCCCTCTGTGGGTGGTGCCACCCCGGAGCAGGTTGCCCTGTATTGTATAAGAGAGTAGGTTGAGCACAGAACAGGGGAGCAAGCCAGTAAGCAATGCTCCTCCATGGCCTGTGCTCCAGCTCCTGCCTCCAGGCTCATGCCCTGAGTTCCTAGCTTGGACTCCCTGATGAACTGTGACCCGGGAGATGTAAGCCGAATAAACCCTTTCCTCCCCAAGTTGGTACTGGTCAGAGTATTTTGTCACAGCAATGAAGAAACAAACTAGAATACAACCATTTGTAACTCCAGTTCCAGGGGATCCAACATTATCTTCTGGTTTATGTGGGCATTGCACACATGTGGTACACTTACATACATGTAGGCAAAACAATCATGCACATAAAATTTAAACTAAATTTTTTTTGTCTTGTTACAGGACAGAGTTTGCAAAAAAATCACCAACACCACTTTAAGAAAAGTAGCAAGGTAAATTTTATTTTTCAACCGGTCGGGCTGTCTATCTCGGGAGTAGAAGCAGCCCTGATGATTGTCAGGTCAGAGTTTTTATAGGATTACAGAATTATTATTAAAACAGGACACTTGTGAACCAATCAGGTTTGTACAACATAGCAGAACTTTGACTCTATTAATCAACAACCAACTGTTATACACACAAGTGATACAGTCATATAACTTGGCAATCAACTTTGTAATTTTAAAATTAGTCAACTTCCTCGCCATAACAAGTATAGTAAGAAAGCTGAAATCAGCAATTATCGGGTGGTCACACAATACAGGGTGGTCTTATACTCCTTGTCAAGGTGACCTAAAATAGCAAGCGAGTTACAGAAGCAAAAACAAGCAGTTAGCCAGATGTAGAATGTCTGGAATTAACACATTCCATGGTTCATGGCTAGGACAATTTCCTAAGACCCAAGGTTGCCCCCCTTTTCCTTTTGGTGTGGAGCAAAGTTGCTGCTAAAATGGCTCTGAACAAAATGGAGTAACAGGTAAGTTTGCTGAGCTAGTTCAGTCTTTTTGAGACATGGTCTCCCTGTATCCCCAGCTGTCCTGGAACTCACTGTGTAAACAAGGCTGGCCTTGAACTCACAGAGATCTGCCTGCCTCTGCCTCCCGAGTGCTGGGATTAAAGTCATGCGCCACCACGCTCGGCTGAAAAATAAAATATTTTTTTAAAAATTTAAGCATACAGCAGTAATGAGAGTGTGGCCCCATGGTAGAGCACTTGCCTATGAGTATGAGGCTCTGGGTCCGATCCCTTGTGCCTCTCCCCCTCCAAAGGATATAGTAATTGTTTTTAACTATAGTTGCCATAGTGGACAATTGATCTCTTTAAAATCTTTATTTTTATTTTATGTGTACAAGTGATTTTACCTGCATGCATGTAAGTGCACTTGTGTGTGCAATGCTAACAGAGGCCAGAAGAAGGCATCAAATCCCCTGGAACTGGAGTTACAGTTGTTAGTCACCATGTGGATGCTGGGAACCAATCTTGGGTCCTCTACAGAAACAGCCAGTGCTCTTAACTGCTGAACCATCTCTCCAGCCCTAACAAAAGGTCTCTAAAAAACTTATTATTCCTATCTAACTGGGAAAAAAACTTTTTTGTGTGTACATGTTCATGTATGTGTATGGGTGTGTATGTGTACATATGCATATGAAAGCCACAGTCCAACAATGGGTGTCTTCCTTAATTGCTCTCTACTTTTTTTTTAAATTTTATTTATTTATTTCTTATTTTAGAATATTTTTATTGTTCCAAAGAGAGGCAATTTTTTTTTGGTCTTTTTGAGACAGGGTCTCCCTGTAGCCGCAGCTGTCCTGGAACTCACTATGTAGACCAGGCTGGCCTTGAACTCACAGAGATCCACCTGCCTCTGCCTCCCAAGTGCTGGGTCTACAGGCGTGAACCGCCATGCCTGGCCAAGAGAGGCAATTTTTAACACATATTTCCAGAAACAACTTGAAGCAGGTTATATAAAAAAATATATACAATGAAGTTTAAGGGTGGAAAAGTAGGGATAAGAAATCAAAGACTAAAGCCAGGTGTGGTGGCACGTCTTCAATCCCAGCACTTGGGAGGCAGAGCGAGGCAGATCTCTGTGAGCTGGAGGCCACCCTGGTCCACATAGCGAGCTCCAAACCAGCTGGGGCTACAGGGAGACTGTCCCAAAAAGACCAAAAAAAAAAAAAAAAAAAAATCAAAGACCAAAGGATTTGCCAACATGGGTCAACTTTGGAAAAATAAAGATTTCCATTAGCTCTGTTCTTTTTCTTTTTAAATCCTAACTAGTTTATTGGGTTTACTAACAGAGGACAGGTAGGGGTTTATTTACAGAAGAGTTGGCACATGGCTGGGCTGGAAAGTCCACACTCAAATACAGATCCTATGACTTCATGACAGCCACACAAAATGGCGTGAGAGGTGCTTCATAGTGTTCTTGGTTTATATATCCTTAGCCCCAGCCTCACATGTACCTAAGGTCGACTGATTGGGTGGGAGGGGTAACTGACTGCCCCCTCCACTCCTCAATGAACGTAGGAAGGAGGTGTGACTATAGCTTGCCAACATAGTGGTCAGAGGACATTTCCAGTTAACACTCCACCCCTTCCTCTGGCTCTTACATTCTCTCCACCAACCTCTTCCACAAAAGTCCCTGAGCCTTGGAGGGGGTAGTAGGTGTGGGATGATCTTCCTCCCATTGTGGCAAAGCACTGAACTTTCAGGTCTTTGCATCATCTGTTTTCCATAGGCTGTTGGCCTATTTCAGTGGATTCCATCTACTATAAAAACACAAACAGCAAGAAGCAAGAACAGTGGCTTCTATAATAAACTATGGGTGTAAACACAAATGCTTGGACAGTACTTTAGCAGGTGCATCACATCCATCTAACAAAGCAATTGCAGTGGCTTCCCACTGGGGCCTATAGTCTCCCCTGCCACAGGAGTTTGGCCTGTTCTACAGTACCAGATGTGTGTACCCCTAGGATGGGGCATTTTATCCAATCAAAAATTTGCTGGTTGTACATACACTAGACATGTCACTATTGCACCAGCAAGAACATCTTGTTTGTCATGTTGACAGTGTAATATGCAGGGTCCTTCACTGAGCAGAATTATAGGGGATAGTTCTCCCCCAGCTATCTTCATGTTGCCTTCTGGCACTATGACAGTCATCCATCCAGTGGCAGGGAGTTTCAAGCTTAGTCCAAGCTTGATTTCTCCCTCTCCTGCACTCAAATCATACAGTATCTTCAGCAATAGGGTTTTTCCGTCTGGTGTACAACCAACATTATTGGCACTGGCCTTTATTGTTTGGGGGACCTCTAGGGCCCCTCTGGCCAACAGCTCATGGGGGGCAATCCACCTCTGGCACTGGGATTTTCATTTAACAATGAAAGGGTTTTCTTCCATCCCTGTAGGGTTCCTTCTGTGCTTAAAGCTTTTTTTTATATATATACTGTGTATCTATCTGGAGAATTTTTCCCCTTTTATTCCCATAGTTCTTTGTATAGCCCCCCTCACAACCACCTTTTCACATATTTCTCCCTTAGTAACACCTTTATCCTACTATTCGTTTCTCTCAGGGTCCTTCTTTCCCTTATCTCCCTGGTTCCCTTCTGTATTTCTGATCCCTGCAGTTGCATCACAATATGCATTCACTTATAAGGATTTGGTGCTAGGATTCACAAATGAGGGAGAACATACATCTTTTGTTTTTCTGAGTCTGTGTTTCTTCACTTAGTATAACAGTTTCTAGATCCATCCATTTACCTGCAAATTTCATTATTTCATCTTTCTTTACTGCTGAGTAGAACTCCATTGTGTAAATGTACCACATTTTCATTAACCACTGGTCAGCTGAGGGGCACTTAGGTTGCTTCCATCTCTTAGCACGTACCTGGAGGCCAGATCCAAGCGCTCTCTGGCATTCTGCTGAGTTCTTGGCCTCTACACCAGGTAGAGGCCAGATCAGGCAGTGTGCTGTGATCTTAGCCCCTAAACTAGGCAGAGGCCAGATCAGGCACTCTCAGGCTGTCTGCTAAGGTCTCAGCCTTACCCTATTGTCTATTTTTGTTGTTGTTGTCTTTTTTGAGACAGGGTCTCCCTGTAGCCCCAGCTGTCCTGGAACTCACTATGTAGACCAGGCCAGCCTTGAACTCACAGAGATCTGCCTGCCTTTGCCTCCTGAGTGCGCCACCATGACCAGCCTATTTTTTTAAAATAAAAAATTTATTGAGAATTTCATACATGCATATAAGGTGTTTTGATCAAATCCATGCCCACTCCCTTCCCTCCAACCCCTCCATATTTCCCCATCACTTTTTCTCTGAGAACTTCATGTACTCTTTCTTCTTATTTGATTTCCTTTTTTTATGGGGCTTTTGGCTACTCTAAAATTCCCCCATCTGAAGAGATAACCCTAAAATCTTTTAAGAATTAGATAAAAGCTCCCAAATATTTTCTATATTTTTGGCCTTTGGAATGGAGTATGTTGCTAAGCCCAAGGATATTCTGCGTTTTAGCCAAGAAACTGGCTACTTTTCTTTGGGGTCTTTTTACCCTAACCGCCTAGCCAATTCCTACCTCCTATTCTTTTTTTCTTTTTTATTTATTTATACACCCTATTTTATGTGTTTTCGTGTATGGCCTGCATGTAGGTAAGTGCACCCATGTCATGCAATACCTACAGAGGTCAGAAGAGGCTGTTGTATCTCCTGGGACTGGAGTTATGGACAGTTGTTAGCTGCCATGTGGGTGCTGGGATTCAAACCTGGGTCTT
>NW_008340203.1:2603385-2662662 GCF_000622305.1 Nannospalax galili
TGAGTTGTGAGTAGGAGATGTGAAGGAGAAGTAAAGGCAAGAGAAATTAGCATTCCAAGTTCTCTAGCTGGGGAACTAGAAAAAAGAACAGGGCAATTTTCAGATGTTCATATGAGTCCACTGGAATTTCTTGACAAGGGCTTCCAAAAGCATCCCTCTATTGGGTTCCTCCTCATTTTTCTTTTGTCTTCCAAGGCTGGAGTGATGGATTCAGGATTTGCTTTCAGGTATTTTGAACCTACTGTCTATTTTTAAAAATTATTTATTACTTTATTTCGTATGTATGAGTGCATTGCCTGCATGTATGTAAGTGCACCCGTGTCATGCAATGCCCACTGAGGTCAGAAGAAGGCCTCTGGAGTTATGGATGGTTGTTAACCACCATGTGGGTGCTAGGAATCGAACCTGGGTCCTCTGCAAGAGCAGCAGGTGCTCTTAACCACTGAGCCATCTCTTCTGGCCTCTACTTATTTTTTGAGACAAGGTCTCTCAATGAAGCTAGAACTCCCTGATCTGGCTAGACTGGCTGGTCAATGATCCTCCTGTCTCAGCCATAGCACCTGGCTTTTATATGGGTATATAGAAGTATTTTACCAACTGAGCCATCTCCCTACCCCCACAACACACACACACACACACACACACACATACACACACACACACACCTTTTTGAGACAGAGTCTTAGTTATATAGCCCAGGCTAAGCTCTAACTCAAGAATTCTCCTGTCTCAGCCTCATAAGTGTTGGGATAACAGGCATGTGCTATCACACTCAGCCTTACATTTTTCTATCCTTTGACTATACTCTAACTTCTACCCAATGTCCTCTCTCCATCCATCTCAAACACTTAGATTTGAGTTTGGTGGGGGTTTTGTTTGTTTTTGCACTCTAGGACTTAACCTTCAGATATATTAGGCAAGTGCTCTACCAACTGAGCTACACACCCATCCTAAGTTGGCATTTTTAGGCCTCAGCCACAGATCTTTACAAAAGGCTACAGCAGACTTGAGAGGGTTGTCCCCATGAAACATCTTCTGCTCCGAGCACAGCACCAGGACAATCTAGGAAGACCTGTTCTCATTCCTTGGAGCCTGGCATTCTGTCAGAAGTCTTCACAGAAGATGGAAACCTTCCTAGAGATGGAAATTCCTCCATTAGTCTCCAAAACAATCCTGTTTGCCCTCTGTTGAGGACAATTTGGTCACAGATTGGCTCCAATTCAGGACAGGAATGGGAAACACAGGCACTTTCTCCAGGAGCTTTTCATCAGGGGATGATGTTGAGCCACCTGTTTTCCCATCATACCAGACAGGGCCCCAGAGTTTATTTAAGTTCTTATTCAGGAAAAGTCCTGGCATTCTGGCATAACTTGGCTGACTCACAGGTTTCCAGTCCTAAAGGGTGAGGTGGGGCCACGGAATGTTTTGGCACAACTGTCTGCCTCCTACCTACAAGTAATATGCACCAGCACCCAGGAGACCTGAGACACTGGTGGGAACCATAGTAGCTATGTCTGATGGGTGCTGAAGTAACAACTGAGAAGCCAAGAAGGTATATATAGCCTCCTGTTTCTGTGCTGTAAGAGCACACCACAGCTATGCTCCAGAGTGTATGGTCCATGTGTACATATATAATTCTTTTAAAAAGTTATGTATGTGTATGTCATGTGTGTGCAGATACCCACAGAGGCCTCTGAAGAGGGTGTCAGATCCTCTGGAGCTAGAGTAATAGGCAGTTGTGAGCCACCCAATATGAGTGCTGGGAACTGAACTCCAGACCCCTGGATGAGCAGCAAGTACATTTGACTGCTAAGCCATCTCTCCAGAACCCTCTAAAATTCTTTTATTTTTATTTTATATATATGAGTGTTTTGCCTGCATGTATGTAAGTGTATCCACATGTGTGTGCAATGCCTGTGGAGGCTGGATGGTGTCAGATCCCCTGTAACTGGAGTTAAAGGTTTTTAGCTACCATATGGGTGCTGGGAACCAAATCTGGGTCCTCTGCAAGGGCAGTCAGTATTCTTAACCACTGAGCCATCTCTCTAGGCCCCCTCTAAAATTCTTAATAGAACAAATAAACCCATTGTGCTATATCTTGTGGTAAACTTCAGCAGGCTATCCAGCCCTTCCCTGAGCACACTGTTCTTTCCTCAGAGCATTGGATTAGGGGCCCCGTGACAGGCAGGAATGCCACCACCAGTTCAGCCACCACCCATTCAATACTGCTCATTTTCCCAACCCCACCCTTTATACAACCAATTACTGTTTTCATGTAATTTTCCCCCATGTTTGTCTTTTTCTAATTGAGCTATTTCAGAAAGTTCCTTCTTAGGACATAGTGTTCATGTCCCCAAGTTCAGGTCAAGGAACTGGAAATTAACAGTAAGTCAGACATCCAGGTTTGCCCAGCACTGTGGGCTTATGACTTGTAGTGGGGTAAGACACTCTCCAAAGTGTCTGAGTTTGAATAAAGCATCTGTTCATTCCGGCTCACAGTGAACAGAATCCAGCTGGATAGTGCTGAGCGAGGAGGGCTGCCTAGTCCACCACTGTCTTATCATACCCTCTATGGCCTCAATGCTTGTGTCCCCTGAAAATTCACACTGAAATCTTAACCATCCCCCCAAGGTGACAATATATAGATGTCACCTTTAGGATGCAATTATGTCATGGGGCAGAGCCCTCATGAATGTGATCAGTGCCCTTATAAAAGCAGCCCAGCAGGCCCGGTATTGTCGCACACCTTTAATCCCAGCACTCAGAAGGCAAAGCAGAGGCAGGCAGATTTCTGTGAGTTCCAGACCAGGTCAGGTGGGGCTACAGGGAGACCCAGTCTCAAAGAATACCCCCCCCAAAAAAAAGCCCTCTGACCTACACACACACACATGTACGTGTTATTTTAATTTTATGTGTATTTGTGTATTGCCTGCATGTAGGTAAGTGCACCTGTGTCATGCAATGCCTGCGGAGGTCAGAAGACGCTGTCAGATCCCCTGGGACTGGAGTTACCGTTGTTAGCTGCCATGTAGGCAATGGGATTCAAACCCGGGTCTTCTGCAAGAACAACCAGTGTTCTTAACCGCTGAGCCATTTCTCCAGCAGCCCCAACACACGTTTTTTGGAAAAAAAAAAAAAAAAAAGGTAAAGCTGGGCATGGTAGCGAATGCCTTGGCACTCAGGATGCAGAGGCAGGTGGATCTCTGTGAGTTCAAGGCCAGCCTGGTCTACATATTTATTTTTTTAGTCTTTTTAAGACACAATCTCCCTGTAGCTCCAGCTGTCCTGGAACTATGTAGATCAGGCTGGCCTTGAACTCACAGAGATCTGCCTGCCTCTGCCTCCCGAGTGCTGGGATTAAAGGCGTGTACCACCACACCCGGCAAAAATAAATTTTTTAAAAAATATTTTATTTTTATGTATATGAGTATATTGTCTGCATGTGAGTGCACCCGTGTCGTGTAATGCCGCGGAGGTCAGAAAAGGGCTTTGGATTCCCCTGGAACTGGAATTAAGGATGGTTCATAGCCTCCATGTGGGTACTGGGAATCGAACCCGGGTCCTCTGCAAGAGCAGTCAGTGCTCTGAACCACTGAGCCATCTCTCCAGCCCCTTAAAAATAATAAATTTTTTTAAAGTGAAAGGAGACAAACTCCTGAGTGCTCTTTTCTGACCTCTACATAGGAGGTCACACATACATCATACACACAAACACACACACAGATCACACAATCACACACACACATCCATAAGACAGATATCCATATACACACACATCACACACAGACACACACACAGAGGTCTGAAGGGCTGAGGAGATAGCTCAGCTGACAAAGTGATTGCCTTGCAAGTATGAGGACATGACATCACTAAAATAAAGCCAGTGGTGCATGCTTGTAATCCCAGTCCTGGGGAGGCAAAGACAGAAGGATCCCTGGGGCTTGCTGGCCAATCAGCCTGGCCACTTGGTAAGTTCAGGCCAGGGACTCTGTTAAAAAAAAAAAAAAAAATGTGGACTATGCCTGAGGAATGACACCAGTTGTCCTCTTGCCTCCATAAGCATTTGCACATATAAGCACACATACACATGCACACGCATAGGCATGCACACACACAAGAGGTCTGAAGCCTGGCCGGCAGCACAAGCCTGTTATCTCAGTACTCAGGAAACTGAGGCGGCCATCCTAGAATACATAGCAAGACTCTGTTCCCCCTGCCTCCCCCCCCCCCAGAAACCAAAACAAAGGAGATCTGGATGAGACTGAGCCCTGGGTCTCCTCCAGACTGACTTGCACTATCCAAAGCAACTATACCACTCCATGAATGAAGGCTTCGGTTGGGCCTAGATTGGCACATTTCATGCCCACTGGTGTAGGTTATTAGCAGTCAAATTAGAAAATTGTTTATTCTCAACAGACGCTACTGCACAAGCACACTGGAATACACTGTACACGTTGTGCGTGTAAATAGAAGTGGTGGTAGCACGATCATTTTGGGTGACTTTTTTTTTTTTTTTTTTCTTTTATGAGACAGGGTCTCCCTGTAGCCCCAGCTGACCTGGGGGTGACATTATTTTATTGTCCAAGAGACTGCTGTGGTCACTGAGGCAGACTCCTCACTCCTCCGCACTCTGCGTGCTGACATAGTCCTGCAGAAGCGCCTGTACCTCTGCCCGCCGGCTCATCTTGGTGGCTTTGCCTTGGAAACGGCCTTTCTTCCCTGCTCCTTTGCCTTCCAAGATTTCAGCCACCCTGGGGAACAGAGATAAGAGTCAGGGGGGTGGTGTCTGAGGAAAGACACAGAAGCCAGGGCAGCCCTCAGGGACTCGAGGAAGAATAGGTGATTTCTAGAAAGCAGAAGGCTGAGGCTAGAGAATTACAAGTTTGAGGCCAGCCTAGGAAATCCTTCCCCTCCAAAATGCTGGATATGGTAGTATACCATAAGCTTAACCCTTGGGAGATAGAGGCAGGAGGATCATGAATTTGAAGTCAGTCTAGGACACAGAGTAAAATCTTGTCTCAAAGGGAGGGAGGGAGGGAGGGAGGGAGGGAGAGGAAAGAAGGAAAGGGGAAAGAGAAAAGGAGAGGAAAGGAAAGGAAAGAAGAAAAGAAAAAAGAAAAGAAAAGAAAAGAAAAGAAAAGGAGGGGGTTGGGGATTTAGCTCAGTGGTAGAGCACTTCCCTAGCAAGCGCAAGGCCCTGAGTTCGGTCCTCAGCTCCAGAAAAAAAAAAAAGAAAAGAAAAAAGGAAGAGGGAGGGAGGAAGAAGAATGGGAGGGAGGACACACAAGCCAAACCCAACTACAGGCCACATGTGGCTGCCTGTGAGGAATCTCCATTACATATTCAGTGTTTCCAATGAATGCATAGTCCAGAGAACTAATAAGGACCCTGAAAACTCTAATGCCCAAAATACTATGGGTCATATACCTCTAGACCTAATTTAAAACAAGAAAATATAAGGGTAGAACCACTGCAGCACAGTGAGCTACAGAGGTAACACCAGGGCAAGTGAGAGCAACAGGTATTGGGCTACCCAGGCCTTGCCCAGGAACAGCAACTAAATATAGGCAAAGACAACCCAGAAGTCAGAGGCGCAACAGCACCGCATGCGCTTTGTGAAGGCTTGTCAGGAAGAGCACAGGCACCCCACATTTCTGTCACCTCAGGGTTTTCTAAGTGCTCAGAAAGGTGGAAAACTGTAAAAAAGGAAAAACTGAAGACTCGGCAAACATGGATAAGGCTAACTACAAAGGAGAAATGAAAACCTCTACTCCTCCTAAAGGGGGGCAGAAAAGCTCAAGGGTTCCAAGGCACCGAGAGGCCGCTTGTGCCCCACTCCTGGCCTTCATTCCGAGTATCACCCCAAATCAGAAAACTCTTGAAACTCTTGGGCTTATCCATCAGTGATGTTGCAAAGAAACCAGGAAAGACACAGACCACGACTGCAGAAGACAAGGAGGTGCTCAGCCTGAGGGAAACTAGGAAAAGGAGCTCCTGTCTCCACAGCCACAGGAAAACGGGAGGCAGAAAAAGTTGTCAAAGTTGAAAAGAAAATGAAGGGGCTGAAGAGATGCAGAGGACCTGGATTGTGTTCCCAGCACCCACATGGTGTTTAACAACCATCTGAAACTCCAGTTCCAGGGGATCTGATGCCCTCTTCTGACCTCCATGGGCATTGCAGGACATGGATGCACTTACATACATGTGGGCATTACACTCATTCACATAAAATAAAAATAAAATATTTTTAAGAAGGAAAAAGAAAAGGAAGATGAGGATGGTGATGAATATGGTGACCCTTGTGCAGTGTTTTTATTACATTTTGGCTTGGCAGCAAGCACCTCTACCCGCTGAGCCATCTCTGTGGCCTTCTTATTCTTAGTGCTTTTCTTTTTCGTGTATTGAGACAAGATATCAGGTTGCCAGCCGGGCGTGGTGGTGCACACCTTTAATCCCAACACTTGGGAAGCAGAGGCAGGTGGATCTCTGTGAGTTAGAGGCCAGCCTGGTCTACATAGTGAGTTCCAGGCCAGCTGGGGCTACAGGGAGACCCTGTCTCAAAAAAATACCAAAAAATAAAAAAGATATCAGGTTGCCTAAGTTAGCCTTGGACTTGTCAACCATGTAGCTGAAAATGACCTTGAACTCTTGATCTTCCTGCTTCTACCTCCCAAGCAATGTGACTCTCTGGTTCTTCTTTCTTTTTTAAAATTTTATTTATTTTTATGTGTATGAGTGTATTGCCTATGTGTAGATAAGGGTAACTGTGCTGTCCAATGACCATAGAGGTCAGAAGAGGGCATCAGATCACCTGGAACTGGAGATACACATAGCTGTTAGCTGCCACATGGGTGGTGGGAATCAAACTTGGGTCCTCTGCAAGAGCAGCCAGTACCCTTAACCACTGAGCCCCCCTCCAGCCCCTTCGTAATTTTTTTCTACAGGTAATATACTACCAAATATGTCTTTAGACAGTCCTCCCTGTTAGTACCTTCAACAGTCACTAACCTTGCCTAGTACAGCGAGGGGGCTGCAAACCGGCATGTAAACTAAAGCAGATTCTTTTTTTAAAAAATATTTTATTTATTATTTTTAGCTGGGCACAGTGGCGCACGCCTTTAATCCCAGCACTCAGGAGGCAGAGGCAGGCGGATCTCTGGGAGTTCAAGGCCAGCCTGGTCTACATAGTGAGTTCCAGGACAGCTAGGGCAACAGAGAGACCCTGTCTCAAAAAGACGAAAAAAATTATTTATTATTTTTGTTTTATGTGCATGAGTGTATTGCCTGCATGTAAGTAAGTGCACCCGTGTCATGCAATGCCTGCGAGGAAAGAAGAGGCTGTCAGATTCCCTGGAACTGTAGTTACAGACCATTGTTAGCTGCCATGTGGGTGCTGGGATTCGAACCTGGGTCTTCTGCAAGAACAACCAGTGTTCTTAACTGCTGAGCCATCTCTCCAGCCCCTAAAGCAGATTCTTCTACACAGCACACATTAGCTATATGTGGGGATGGTAGTTTTTCATTTTCAGTTTTATCTATGATGCAGCTTATACAAAAATCACTGTTCTTTAACTGAATAGCACTTTGTTTTTTAAAACGTTGTAGCTGGGGCTGGAGAGAAGGCTCAGCAGTTAAGAGCACTGATTGCTCTTGCAGAGGACCCGGGTTCAATTCCCGGCACCCACATGGCGGCTACTAACCGTCCTTAACTCCAGTTCCAGGGGAATCCGAAGCCCTCTTCTGACCTCTGCGGCATTGCACAACACGGGTGCACTCACATACATGCAGGCAATACACACACACATAAAATAAAAATAATAAAATATATATTTTTTAAAGTTGTAGCTGTCCAAACATTCTGAAAGCTTCTAAATAAGGAAATAAGATATTTATTGATTTAAATGGGTGTGGTAGCACAACCTTTTGGGTTGGCTAGCCTGGAATTCACTGTGTAGATGACCAGGTGGGACTTGAACTCAAAGAGGTCCACCTGCCTCTGCCTCTACCTCTGACTCCTGAGTGCTGGGATTAAAAGTATGCACTACAATGTTGGGCGCCACCTGGCACACGCCTTTAATCCCAGCACTTGGAAGGCAGAGGCAGGCAGATCTCTGTGAGTTCAAGGCCAGCCTGGTCTACACAGAGTTCCAAGCCAGAGTTACATAGTGATACCCTGTCTCAAAAAAGAAAGAAAATATAATATAATGGTAAACATATCCAACAAAGTTCTACATTTTTCTATAACAAATACCTTTTTCGACAGATGTGGTGGCACACACCTTTAATCCCAGCACTTGGGAGGCAGAGGCAGGCGGATCTCTGTGAGTTCAAGGCCAGCCTGGTCTACACAGTGAGTTCCAGGACAGCTGGGGCTACAGGGAGACCCTGTCTCAAAAAGACCAAAAAAAAAAAAAAAAACCTTTTCATTTTTTCTTTCCCCCATAGGGTTTCACTATGCAGCCCAGGCTGGCTTCATGATCCTCCTTGCCTCCGCCTCCTGAGTGCTGGGAATTCAGGCACATGCCACCACACCTAACTGCTTTATTAAACTTGGTTTTAAAATCCAAAATTTCTTTTCTCAAAAAAGTTGTGCCTGTGCCTTGCTGAAACCTTAAGAACCTGCTCAGCAATGGGGTTTGGCTGAGTGGTGCAGTATTGACTTAGCATGTGTAAGGCCTTGGATTCAATCCCCAGCACCACAAAATATATACACACATAAATGAAACAGCTTCATCTGCCTGATAACCCGACACCTGATAACTCGGCACCCGCATTCATGTGTCACTATGAATCTAAATTTATTTTCTTTTTCTTTTTTTCTTCAGAGACCAGGTCTTGCTATATATATATATATATATATATATATATATATCGGGCTAACCTCAAACTAGCAAACCTCCTGCCTCAGCCTTTTCATTATTGGGATCAGAGGCATATTCCACTGTGCCTAGCTCTATGAATCAAAATTCCTAAATAAGATACAAAAGTAAAAGCCCTGAATTTAAGTCTCATTCTGCCACTTTAACTGTGAGACCACCCTCATCTGTCAAACTAGGAGTGCTGACATAAGAACACATTTGCTCAGCCACCACACATGCAACTTGAATCAAGGAGATCACAGATGTGATGTCCTGTTAAAGCACAGGGCTCCATCAGTAGGTTAGGGGCACACAGGCTTTCCCCTCTACAAAAGAATCCATATCACATTACCTGGGCCCCAGGGTCTCCACGGCCTCTGCTGGCCCTGACAGCAGGAAGAGCCCAGCACCTTTCTCATCTCCCACAGTTAAGAGCAGGAGGGTCTCCTAGGAGGTAAGACAAGGAGAGAAGTGCATATGAGTCAACTCCATTGCACCATTTGCTCTCCTGTGTCAAGAACAGGTATCTCCCTCTAAACCACAGAGATGTCATAGCCTTCTACTCTGGTATGCTGAGCACCAAATGTTTTGAGAATGAATAGGAACTTGGGTGAAACATTACGAAAACAGGAGGTTCTCACCATGGTCAAGGGTAAGATGTCTCTCATGATCACACTCCTGCCCCTCTTTCCCATCATTCCCCACCAGGCTCCTTGTCTGCTGTTGCCCAAACTACCATGCCACTTCTTTCTGCCCATCTCTCTGCTTCTTGTCTATCTGACCTCTAGGGCGTCTTTGAAGCCCCACCTTGAAGCCTCCCATCCCCCTCAGGTACATGCTCTTCCCTCTTCCATCTCTAGCATTCAGTACTCCAAATTACCAATGCTAACACACACATTTGTCTCCCAGACTAGAACACAGCTCCTTGAAAATCAATGCTGTATAGAAAAGAACTACAAAAAGAGACACAAAGCTTGACCCCGCCTCCCACTCCCAGGGAGGCATTCCATGAAGGGTCTTCAAAAAGGGCAAAAAGAGACCTGTCAATCTCTGACAGACTGTCAGAATTAAGGATGAGGAGGGCAAGTGGTGGCAGAGGCAATTAGATGGAACAGCATCAAAGGCTCTTGCCAAACCCTACATTTCTCACAGTGGGTCCTCAGCACACACAAATCTGGATAGCTTCTGAGGAGCTTTCTTTTTTTTTTGTCTTTTTGAGACAGGGTCTCCCTGTAGCTCCAGCTGCCCTGGAACTCACTATGTAGACCAGGCTGGCCTTGAACTCACAGAGATCCTCCTGCCTCTGCCTCCCAAGTGCTGGGATTAAGGCGTGCACCACCACGCCCGGATCTGAGGAGCTTTCTTAAAACCCCACTGGAAAGCTGATAAATGTCACAGCCCCAGAAGCCCCAGCATAACTCTAGCTCAGTACCACAACAACTTGGATCAGGACCAATGCTAAGAAGGCACTTGATGAACTTCTGTGTTAATGTGGAAGGATTTGGCTAAGCTGATATCCTTTGTTTATGCTTCCCAAGGCCTCTCTAAGGTGGACAGGATGGCATGTTCCTCTTACCTCTGACCCAATTTCATTAGCAATGATATTCATGAACTCAGAATCACCCTCCTTCCTAGACAAAGGAAACAGACATGAAATCCAGGTTGAAGTGAGGCTGTGAAACTGCAGAAGGCTTGGCTCTTCCTCCTGAGACAGGCTGATGACAGATTTCACTGCTTTCTGTTTCAGCACACAAAGCCTGGGACCCTTGGCATAGATTAGACTCCCTTGTGAGCCTCAGCAGTTTACACATAAGCTTTTTTGCTTCTGTCTCTCTTGATAGTATTCACCAAGAGATCCACTAGATGGAGGAGGTGAGGGAAGGTGCTAATCACATTACATGGTTACAGTGAAGGTGCTAATGTCAAACTCAGGGACTCTAGTAACACATTTCCTAGGGTCCACTGGACCTAAAATACCACTAAGCAACACGCCTCCCACAGTGCACTGCACTTAGGGGAGAGGCTGACACCTAAGCCAACTCGTCCCCTGCCTTGTCTCCAGCTCCTGATTTCTCACCTGTGGAATGCAACCACACCTCCCCAGTCTGGGCTGCTCCTGAGGCTGTGTGCAGTGTGCACAGCCAGGTCTCTGAGGAGATTCAGGTTGTTCTGAAATGGATGTGAAAGCTCAGTACACAGGTAGAAAGGGTAACACTGAGCACCATCATCCCTCCTCCTGTTCTCCCCCCACCTCCTCAATAAACCACATTATGAGCTCAGGCAGACAGCAGGGTCTAGAGAGTCTATTCCAGGCAGAGCCCAGGCCCTCTCCACTCCAAAGAATCAATCACCTTCTGCAGGAGCTTGATGGAGTTCTGAAGCTTTTTCACTGCTTCCACATGCTCCTCTGCCCCACACCTGCAAGACAAAGGTCAGTAGAGACCGGCCAACTGCCCAGGTGCATAAATCAATGATACCGGATACCCTCTTTGCTGGGGTGCCTTCCTCAAGATGGGAACATTCAAGAGGCTCTTAAGCAACTGGGAGGAAGGATATAAAGGAATAAACCATTTATGTGGGTCTGAGTCACTGTGGCACCTTGCTCTCCAGAGGTAGTAGATTATTCTGACTACCTTACAGGTAGAAAAGCAAACCCAGGCCTCGTGAACAGGGGGCAGCTGAGGGGCATACTTAAGCAGAGTGGTCAGAGCCTTTTCAGTTCCGTGACTTCTCTCCATCCACTTCAGTACTCTGTTTCCAGCCAGAAACATCAGGTTGGTTTTGTTCTTTTTCCCCTTCTCAGTGCCCAGAATCTTAATGACCTACACAAAGGAGATCATACACACACACACACATACACACACAACGGGCCTCAGGACGTGAGGAAAAGAGAAAACAGACCTCTCCAGCTCTGAAGCAATGGATGAAAAATTCAATAGACTCCTCAGTTGCCCGCCCCCCCCGCAGCACTCTGCCCTGCTCCCACCACCCCCAGCTTCTCCTTCAAACATTCCACAACCCTCCTCACCTACCTGAAGGTCACTGAGATTGCTCACATGGGTCCCACAGCACATGTTGGAATCAACGCCCTCAATCGTAATAACTCGAATGGGCCCCGCATGGTCATCTGGCAGGCCCCGACCCCTCACCTGAAACAGAAGGAAGCTAACAGGGCTGTTTGAATTTTGATGAGGAGCCCGGGAAGAGCCGTTCTGCAGAAGCCAGTGCTCCTGCTCCCCTCTCACCTGCTCCACCTCAGGATCATCTAGGCTCAGCTCTCGCACAGTCACAGGCAGCCGATTTCTGATTTTCTCATTGACGCTCTGTTCGATGGCAGCCACTTGCTCTGCAGTAACAGAAGGGCTGTCCAGCTCAATTATACTCCGGAGTCGCCCTAATTCCCTGCCACAAAAAGGAGAGTAGTTTCAGCAATGCTGATTAGGGCAATTAAGAAAGTTTCTGAAGAATGTTCACAGAGTGTTGTGGTGCATGCCTATAATCACAGTGCTTGGGAGATGGAGGCAGGAGGACCAGGAGTTTGTTTAAGGTCACCTTTGAATACATAGCGAGTTCAAAGCCAACCAGAAGCTGCATGAGACTCTGTTTCAGAAAAGATGAAATAACATAAACAAACAAAAAAAAGGAATGTTCATACGACAGCTGGGGATGGGGGGGCACGTTGCAACCCCAGCACTTGGGAGGCTAATTGCTGTGAGTTCAAGGCCAACCTTGAACACAGTGAGTTCAAAGCCAGTCTGGGCTATATAGCAAGATCTTATTTCAAAAAAACAAACCGGGTATGGCAGCGCATACCTTTAATCCCCAAAAAAAGTCCACATAAATTATTTAATCAACACAAAAACCCCACTTTTACATTCTCATTTGACAAGTGAAGGTTATTAGGGACCATGACCAGGGACTCAGCCCCAAGGTCTCTGGGCTCCAAATTCCCTGTTCTTTCTCAAGCAAAGGCAGATGCCTCTGCTCTCATCCCTGAGTTTCTTTTAAGAAACACAAAGTCATCCTACCATGCAATCATCAAGAGGAGGAAAACAGAGTCAATTTTGAACACTGCCCTTTCTTTTATCTTCCTATCCTAACCCTATTGGGAACAGAGCTGGTAGTCAGGGACCTGTCACATCCTGTGCCCCCTACTCACCATGATGTTGTCTTCAGCCCAAAGAGATGGTCAGCAACTGCTGTGATGAGATGCTGCCCTAAGCAAAGAGCAGGAGACAGGAGAGAAGTGAAAAGCCCAGCCACACAGTCCCACAATGAGACAATCTCAGGAAGTCTTGTTGAAAGCCTGCCAGACATTTTACATGCTTTACTGAAACTCATTAAAAGGGTTGGGAATATAGCTCAGTGGCAGAGTGCTTTCCCTAAGTTCAATTCCAGTATTGCAAAAAGAAAAAAGAAAGAAAATCATTACGAGAATACTCCTGGCATCTTTATGATACTATGTCACAAAAACTTGCCAAGGCACAGGAGCTCATTAGAAGCAGCATGTGAGTTCTAGTTCTCTGTGGCATTCCTCTTCCATAAACAAATGTTTACTGAGTACCTACCACATGCAAAATGCAGGGCTTGGCATCAGAGATGGGGTAGGAGTTATGACTGGGAAGGGCACAAAGGAAGAAGATGAAGAAAGGAAAGAAAGAAAAACTATAAAGACAGGGAGAAGACCACCTAAGTTTTGAGGAGAAAAGAGATGGTAAGTTCAGCAGTGGTGAGAAGGTTGGTGTGGCTGGGGTGCAGCAAGATGTGTAGAGGCACCAGATGAGGCTGGAATGGCAGACAAGGGCCACCCTCATAGGTTTGTGACAAGAACAGCTTTACACAGAACCACAGGAAGAGTCTGAAGAGCAAGGAGTGACATAATCAGGTTTTCTTTTTAAGATTAGACTGAGGCTAGGGAAGCAGCTCTGTGGTAGGTGCTTGACTAGCACACACAAGGCTCTCAGGACTGTAGGAAAATAGATCACTCTGTGCCATGATGTCCTGGATTTAATCCTTCACTTGGGGGGGTTGCTGTTTTGGCTGTTGTATGGGAAGAAAGGTATAGGGGCTGAATGTGAGACTGAATGTGAGAAAATCAGCCAGAGGTGAAGGAGAAGACGGTGAGCGCTGGAACCAGAATGAGTGCAGCAAGAGTGGAAGGAACTGGAAAGATATTTAGACAATAAATGAAGACGACTCAGTGACTGACACGCTTTCCCCAAAGAGGCACCTGGAGTGAATTTCAGGATTTGAGAAACTGAGTACATGCTAATGCCAGCACTAAACACACAGGATGCCACTGTAAGCCCAGGTAGGAGAGGAAAACTTCCCATTTTATTTTGGACACTGAATTTTTTAAACATCCAGATGGAGATACCAAGTGGGTAATTGGTATTACTCAGCCAGCAGTAAGAGAGCATGATGGCATGCTTGGAATCCCAGTATTTGGGAGTGGGGGGAGGGAGTGCCACAAGTTTGAGGTCAGCCTGGTATACAAAACAAGCTTCAGGCCAGCAAAAGCTACACAATAAAACTCTGTCTCAAGAAACAGTGAGGGCCAGTGAGAAAGATGGCTCAGTGGGTAAAGTTGTTTACCAGGAAGTCTGACAACCCAAATCCAATCCCCGGGACCCACATGGTAGGACAGGTATACTCTCCCCACCTCCCAAATTAATAAATGTGAAAAAGGTGGGTAAAAACAAGGTCAGTAGCTCTTTTAGTACTTTGACTGCTCATGGTGTTTTCAGAACACTCATCATAACCTACCTGAATCAAAACTATTCTGAGTATATCTGTGTCTCCTAAAAGGTTAGTGCCAGGACTAAAGAGATAGCTCAGCAGTTAACAGTACTGCTGCTCTTGAAAAGGACCCAGGTTCAGTTCCCAGCAGCCACATGGCAGCTAACAACCATCAGTAACTCCAGTTTCAGGGGAGCCGATGCCTTCTTCTGACCTCCACAGGCATTGCACAACATGGGTACACTTAACCTACAGGCAGGCAATACACTCATATACATAAAATCATTAAAAAATATGTTAAAAAAATAATAAAATATTTACAAGGTTAAGCATCCACAGAATTGAAACACCACCTCAATCTATGGCAACCACATCTCCCTGTATGTCCCCTTCCTCTGGTCCTTACCTGAATGCTGCTGCATGTGGTCAAACCTCCGCTCCCAGTCCACCTGGACCTGGACCTGGCTCCCAGGGGACAGAGGTGTCTGTGTGAAATGGTCAGCCTGGGCACCCCGGCGGGTCACTCTCAGCACAGGGATGTCATTGATGGTGCCACGATCATCAGGCTGGGAGAAAGCAGTAATCAATACTAGGGCAGGACTCACCCTTCTTCCTAGATGCAAAGACTTCTAGGGGAAGTCTATGAGAGACAGACCCAGAATCTTGAGTTCCCTAAGGGAGGAAGAGGCAGTGTCAGGTGGGGTTGGTCCTCTTTTCTCTGAACACTTATATACGTAATTCTTTTCTTTCTTTTTTTTTTTTGTCTTTTTGAGACAGGGTCTCCTTGTAGCCCCAGCTGTCCTGGAACTCATTATGTAGACCAGGCTGGCCTTGAACTCACAAAGATCCACCTGCCTCTGCCTCCCTAGTGCTGGGATTAAAGGCTGCGCCACCATGCCCGGCGGCTTACTTATTTTTAATGTAGACCACTGGCCTTGAACTCACAAAGATCCACCTGCCTCTGCCTCCCAAGTGCTGGGATTAAAGACGTGTGCCACCATGCCCAGCCTTATAAATAACTCTTTAGAACAGAACAGCAGAAATAAAACAGAAGGAAATCCTAAGCATAGCACTGAAGATTTTAGTAAGACGCCAGCTGCTATAAGACACTGTGTCAACCCAATAATGCAGTGTAAGTAAGGCATATAGATGACACTACAGAAACTCAACCAAAAGTGACCTAATAGTCTTGTGGAATCAGGGAAGACTTCCTGAAGGAAGTGATGTCTAAAATGAGACTTTCAGGGCCAGAAGATGGCTCAGTGGGTAAAGGCACTCACCACCAAGCCTCACAACCTGAATTCAATCCTCAGAACCCATATGGTAGAAGGAAAAAACCAATTCCCGCAAGCTGTCCTCTTACCTCCACATGTGTACTACGGCAAATGTGCACAAATAAATAAGTGAAATTTAAAATATGTTAAAAATAGGTGGGGGTGGTGGTGTATGCCTTTAATCCCAGCACTTGGGAGGCAGAGGCAGGCAGATCTCTGGGAGTTCGAGGCCAGTCTGGTCTCCACAGCAAATCCAGGCCAGCAGTCAGACCAAAAAAAAAAAAAAGTTAAAAATAAAACTCTCTATAAAGACTTGAGAGTCACAGGTTTTCCTTTAGCAGATCAGGAACCCTCCATATGAGAGAGAAAAAAAATCACTATAATAATGACACTGAAACTTTTCCCCTCACAGGCCTACAAAATGTGTTCCCTCTCAACTCTTTGCTTAGGAACCTCCAAGGCTCACAACTTTCCTGAATGAAGTCTATATCCCTGAATACATCTTTCAAGGCCTTCTGAACTGGCCTCAAGTGCCTTTCCAGTTATCTCCAGCTGGTCATGAATATGTACAAGCTCAAATTATATTGGACTATTTTGTTTACAACTAAGTAGACCTGCCTGATTCCTTCAGCACCCCTGCCCTTGTTTACACTATCAACCCTGCTAGCAAAACCTCTCTCATAATGCCCACCTCTGATGCTACCATCATCTTTCACTTTATGTTTTATTTTCTATGTATGAGTGTTTGCCTGCATGTATGTAAGTGCACCACGTGCATGCAGTGCCCTCAGAGGCCAGAAGGTGTTGGATCCCTTGGAACTGGAGCTACAGACAATCATGAGCTTCCATGTGGGTGGTGAGAACCAAACCCAAAACCTGGGTCCTCAGCATGAGCAAGCAGTATTCTTAAGCCCTGAGCCATCTCTCCAACCCTCACTTTCTTCTGTTAATACTGCACCTAGCGTCTCCATCAAAGCACTGAGAAGCCACTTCCCTCACTGGCTCTCTCTGCAGCATCTTTGCCAGGCCCTGTCAAACACGTCGTGTTAGTTCCCACCTCAGGGCCTTGGCACCCTTACTCTGCCTAAAATATCCGCCTTGCCCCAGTACCATTCAGAGGCTCACCTTTCCCTTCACAGCCTGTCCCCTGTAAAGGAGCGCACTCCACCTTTCTTTCCCTTTAGTCCGCTTTATTGTTATTGACATTAGTGTCACCTACAGCTGGCACTCAGGGTTTGTCTGTAATAAGCACCTATGGCTGTCTGGTTCACCCTTTGAGCCTACATATGTCATCGCTACGTAAGCAGTTGCTGAAGGACTAAGGAAGGGAACCATTTGAACCCAGAGGCTGAGAGCATTTTCCCTGGGCGAACAGCCACGCGGGGGTCCTGGGAGGGGTCTGGCTGCGGCACCTGGCCCCCGCCCTCGGGGAAAAGCAGCGTGTCCTCCAGCACTACGTGGAAACCGCGGAGGACCTCCTTCTTGCCGCCGGCGTCGGTCTGCAGCTCTGCAGGACAGCAGGCGACCACTGAGGTGGTGAACTGTGCGAAGGGTGAGCGCGTGAGCCAGGCCGGGCCGCCCATCCGCTGCCCGAGCCCGTCCCCGACCTCCCTCCCCCGGTGCCACCCTCGCCCACCCGGCCGCACCTCCCGAGCGTAGCTGTCACGCTGACACCGGAACGCCATCGCGGTCTCTCCGGCCCCGCAGCCCCGCGCGCGCGCTGAAAAGCCAGGCCGGCAATGGAGAGCGACGTGGGACAAACTTCGTTAAGAGAGTGTTTCTGCGCAGAATCCTGAGTGCGGAGGAAAGGGTGTGATCTGACCAAAATCACAGAAAAAAGCTGACTGCAGGTGTTTTGCTTTGTTTTGCAACTGTTTTAAGACTGAAAAAGACCACAAAACTCTCAACCCGAACTGGGACGTAGTTCAGCAAGCCGGTTGGGCAGTGTAACTTAGTCCGCGGAGACCCTGCAGGACAAAAATGGACGAGGCGTATATTAGTTGTATTTTATTTAAATTAGCGTATCCAGAATATTACTTCATCATGTAACGGATATTCTTTAGTCCAGTGTTTTTTGGTTTTTTGTTTTTGTTTTTCTTTTTCTTTTATGTGTATGAGTGTATTGCTTGCGTGTATGTAAGTGCACCTAGGTTGTGCTGTACCCGGGAGGACAGAAGAGGGTTTAGGATCCCCTGGAGTTATAGATGATTGTTAGACCCCATGTAAATCCCAGGATTCAAACCGGGTCTTCTGCAAGAACAGCCAAAGCGTTTAACCCGAATCATCTCTCCTCACTCATTTTATCTTTTTTCCACACAAAATTTTCAAAGCCTGGCATGATGGTTCTCAGGAGGCTGAGGCAGCAAAATTAGAAATAGTTAACCCCAGTCAGGAATACATATTGAGTTCGAAGCCAGCCTGGGCTACAGAGTGAGACCCTGACTGGCCTGGTACATGCTGTGTAGACCAGGCTGGCCTCAAATTCAGAGAGATCTGTCTGCCTCTACTTTCCAAGTGCTGGGATTAAAGATATATGCCATCATACCTGGCCTTTTCTTTCCTTTTCAAAAAAACAAATTATACTTATCAAAGTTCATCAAAGAACTTCCAAAATATTTAATCTTATTAATTCTTCAAGAACTGTTCATTCACAGAGTAGGCCTCCATGTGATATCTTAAATTCCAGGGTGTTCATGCACTCCTTGTAGGCTTCAATTAGATGTCCCCGGTGTTCTCCTTTTTCAACAACCCATACATCACAAGCATTCTTGGTCTCTGGGCAAGCACAGCAGAGCTTCATCAGTTTTTCTCCTGAGCCGCAGATGGGAAAGTTCAGCCAAAAGCAGTTACTACAAGTACACACAGGCTGAGCTCCCCAAGCTTCAGTCAACCTGACCCTAAGCACCCACTTCTGCAGTTGCTCTCAAAATCTGAAACTTCTGTTTTGTTTTTGAGATAGGGTCTCCCTGTAGCCCCAACTGGCGTGGAACCCACTACATAGATCGAACTGGCCTCATTCTCACAGTGATCTACCTGCCTCTACCTCCCAAGTGGGTGCACCATTATGCCAGACACAAAATCTGGAACTTTTTGAGCATCATGTCAGCAATCAGTTTCAGATTTGCCAAGCATGGTATCTCATGTCTATCATAGCATTTGGGATGGTGATGCAAGAAGATCACAAATTCAGAGGCTGCTCAAAAAAACAGGGGTGGGGAGGGGGCAGCTGGAGAGATGGCTCAGAAGTTAAGAGCCCTGCTGGTCTTGCAGAGTACTCAGGTTAAGTTCCCAGCATCCATAAGGTGGGTAACAATCTAGCTCCAGTTCCAGGGAATCTGATGCCCTCTTCTGGCCTCCATAGACATTGCACATATAGCATGCAAAACACACAACAAATAAATAAATGGATTCGAGAGATGGCTCAGCTGTTAAGAGTACTGGCTGCACTTGCAGAGGATCCAGGTTCAGTTCCCAGAACCCACATGGAGCTAACTGCATGGGTAACTGCAGTTGCAAGATATCTGATGCCCTCTCCTGGCCTCCACCTTCATTGCACAACATGGGTGCATTTAACATTTCAGATTTTGGGACTGGTGAGATGGCTCAGCAGTTAAGAACACTGGCTGTTCTTGCAGAAGACCCGGTTTCGAATCTCAGCACCCACATGGCAGCTAACAACTGTCCATAACTCCAGTTCCAAGGGATCCAACAGCCTCTTCTATCCTCCATGGGCATTGCACAACAGGGGTGCACTTATATACATGCAGGCAATATACGTATACACATAAAAATAAAAAATATTAAAGCAACATTTCAGATTTCACAGCATTTCAGATTTTGTATTTTCAAATTAGAGATAATCAAAAAATATATTATAAACAAATATATATATATATATTTACTGAAAAACTGTTAATGGGCCAGGCATGGTGTCACCTACCATTAATCCCAGCACTCGGGAGGCAGAGGCAGGCAGATGGAGCTCTGGGAGTTTGAGGTCAGCTTGGTCTACATAGTGAGTTCCAGGTCAACCAGGGATATATAATAAGACTCTATCTCAAATAAACAAAACCTCTTAAAAAAAAAAAAAAAACTGTTAGTGGTTACCCCTATGAGAAGTACAAATTTTACTTTCCATACAACTTCATTTTTAAAAACTATTATCAATTTACTGCTTATATAAACTTTTTTTTTTTTTGGCTTTTTTGAGACAAGGTCTCCCTATAGCGCCAGCTGGCCTGGAAATCCCTATGTAGACCAGGCTGGTCTTGAACTCAGAGATCCACCTGCCTCTGCCTCCGGAGTGCTGGCATTAAAGGTGTGTGCCACCATGCCCAGCTCCTAAGGTTCATTTTTAAAACAAATCCCAATACTCAGAGTTCAACAACATAGTCTGTGAGTGAACCTTGCATTTAAGCCACAGTGGTTTTTTTTTTGTTTTGTTTTTTTTTAACATGTATGAGGGTTTGCCTGCATATATGTATATGTCCCACATGTGCCGGTGCCCTCTGAAGTCAGAAGATGTTGGAACTGGAGTTACAGACAGTTGTAAGCTGCTATGTGAGTGCTGGGAACTGAACCAAGGTCCTCTGCAAGAGCAGACAATGATCTTAACTGCTGAGCCATCTCTCCAGCCCCAAAGTCAGTCTTCTGTACACATCATTAGGGATTCAAAAACTGTTTGTGGAAGCAGTTATCAAATGGAAGAGTAACTGGTATGAGCATTAGAGCAACAATTAGTTTTGAAAATATAGAGATGTCTGGTGCATGCAGAAAGCCAGGGAGGTCAGGAAGCAAAAGGAATAACAGGGATCTGGGTGAGAGGGAGTCGTTTGGCTTGAATACAACTCTGTCCAGATATCTTCCCACCTCAAAGAGTGCCAGAATCTCTAAACTCCAACCCATTACCTCGAGAGGAGCTTTGGAGAGAGAACAGTCTTGCCACCAAAAGGAAAAAGTACATGAAGAAAAGACACGGAGAACCATTCCTAGAGCTTTATTGTAATTCGAATCTTCCTTCTTTGGCTTTTGCTTTGCCACATGTACACCAAGTCCAAATAACCAAGCATCCTGAGCACGGATTCTAAGTCAGTCGGGAAGTCAAAAGTCCCACCAGTCTGCTCCTCCCCTTTCCTACTTTCTGATGCAGGACCATGCTCAAGTGCCCAGGAGGAATACATAAATCATGACAGGGGACCCTTAAGAAGGAGCTTCTAGAGAAGTCCAGAGATCTCTGTAGATCTTGCTGCACAAGAAAAGAGCTGACAAAGGCTCCGTCATGGCTTTTCAGTAGAACAGAAGGTAGCCACATCCTCTTCTCCAACTCTGTCACCGAAAGTTAATTAATTGTTGCATCTGCACTGTCAGAATCATCCTGAGGGAAAAAAGAAGGCAGGTGCCTGAAGTTTCTGTAGTGACCTGTGTTCACAGTTGCTGCTCACTCCTACTCTCCTAATTTCCTAAACCATCTTAAGCATCATAAGAGCATCTTTTTTTTTTAAAAAAAAAAAAAAAAAAAAAAAAAAGCATCTTGCTGGGCGTGGTGGCGCACACCTTTAATCCCAGCACTTGGAAGGCAGAGGCAGGTGGATCTTTGTGAGTTCGAGGCCAGCCTGGTCTACATAGTGAGTTCCAGGGCAGCTGGGGCTACAAGGAGACCCTGTCTCAAAAAAGACAAAAAAAAAAAAGCATCTAAAGAAGCTAAGACCAAAGGCTTTAACTTTGGGTAATAAAGTAAACCACTGCAGAAGCAGGTGGATCTCTAGGAGATCAAGGCAAGCCTGGTCTACTAGTGAGTGCCAGACCAGCTGGGGCTATAGGGATACCCTGTCTCAAAACAAGCAAACAAACAAATAAATAAAACCACTGGTACTCAATGCATTACTCTATTGTACATCACTTAGTTTCAGAATGTCAAGTAATGCTACTGCTCCTTAAAGCTGTAAATATTCAACAAGAAAAAAAAAATTGGGCCTGGCATGGTGGCACACCTGTAATTCCAACACTTGAGAGGCAGAGGCAGGCAGATCACTGTAAGTTCTGGCAGCCTGGTCCACATAGCAAATTCCAGGCGAGCCAGGACTATATAATGAGACCTGTCATAAAACAAAAACAAAACAAAACAAAAAAACAGGGCTGGAGAGATGGCTCTGTGGTTAAGGGCACTGATTGCTTGCGCAGAGGATCGGGGTTGGAATCCCAGCACCCACAAGGAATAACAACTGTTCGTAACTCCAGTTCCAGGGGATCTGATACCTTTTTCTGACCTCCACAGACATTGCCCAACACGGGTATACTTACGCAGGCAATACACTCATATACGTAAAATAAAAATAATAAATAAATTTTAAAAAAACAAACAAAAAAAATCAACAGAGCCAGGTTTGCTCTAGAATGGGGGAGTTGGAAGGGAAAAGGGTCTTGCTAAGCCTTAAAGGACATTCAAACTCAAATCAGGCCAACAAAAAGAGAAGCACTGTGTGCTAAGGAATGGAATACAAGCTTTCTACTAGTATATTTACATTTTGTGATGGTTTTGTTTTGTTCTATTCTTTTTTGCAGGAACCAGAGAGATGGCTCAGCAGGTAAGAGTGAGGGACTAAGAGTCAGATAGCTCCATGGTAAGCAGACAGACAGGGAAAGAGGCTCCAGGTAAATTAAATTAATGAACTTTTCAGTTAAACATTTAAGATGGCCAATTTCCTGATTCTTCTCTTTCACCAAGACAAAGACTTGGTGTGCTTTTCCTGCCAGAGGAAAGTTTTTACTGCCTTTTTATTCTTTAAATTGGTAGAGAAAGAGAATCTGTTCCTACAACCCTAGATAACCTCACTCTGACAGCATCAAGGGCCTTTACTGCTCTTCCAGAGGACTAGAGTTCATTTTCCAGCACCCACAATGGGGAGCTCACAATACCCTGCAACTCTAGGTCCAAGGGATTGGACATCCTCTTCTGGCCTCCACTGGCATCAGTACTCCCATGCACAGCCACACATATATACACATAATAAAAGAAATGCTATTCCTTTTGGGGAGGAGTAGACCTCATGCATGGTGAGCCAGTACTTGTCTCTTGAGCTATACCTCCAGCTCTACTATGTTATTTTGAAATACTAAAACAAACTGAAAGGTCTAGGAGAAGGCATTACTTACATCCAGATCATCCATGGCAGGGGGAGGTCTCTTGGTACTGACCTTGTTCAAAAGCTAATGGGAAGAGAAAGTAGTCACATGGGAAAAAGAAGGTGACAGAAAACAAATCTGCTTATTAGGAGAACACAGAATTGTCCCAGACAGACCCAGCCAAGCAACTCTTCCCATCTTCAAACCCCTAACACATCACTGGAATTAATTGGAGAAAAAAAAGTACATTGATTGCCTTCTTAAAAGTTCATTTAGAGGGGCGGGGGGAGTTCATTTAAAGCCGGGTGCGGTAGCACACGCCTTTAATCCCAGCACCAAGGAGACAGAGGCAGGCAGATCTCTGTGAGTTCGAGGCTAGCCTGGTCTCCATAGTGAATCCAGGACAGCTGGGGCTACAGGGAGACCCTGTCTCAAAAAGACCAAAAAAAAAAAAAAAGTTCATTTAAGGGGCTGGAGTGATGGCTCAGCGGTTAAGAACACTGACTGTTCTTACAATAAGACCCAGCACCCACATGGCAGCTAACAACTGTCCATAACTCCAGTTCCAGAGATCCAACGGCCTCTTCTGTCCTCCTTGGGCATTGCATGACACAAGTGCACTTACCTACATGTAGGCAATACACGAATACACATAAAATAATAATAATTTTTTTTAAAGTTCATTTAAGGTGGGGCTTGTTAGTACATGCCTATATTAGCACTTGGCAGGTGGAAACAGGAGGATCACAAATTCAAAGCCAGCCTCAGCTAAACAGCAAGTTGGAGATTGGCCTGAATTATATGGGACCGTGGCCTTGTTTTTTTAATTTAAAAAAAAAGCTAATTTAAGCTGGGTGTGGTGTGCCATGTCACAGGCCTATAACTGCAGCACTCAAGAGGAGGCAGGAGGACCTCAAGTTCAAGACCAACCTCAACTATTTAGCAGGATCCTATCTCACAAAGGAAAAAAGTCTATATAAATATACATACAAAGCACCCTCCTTATTAATCCAAGTTGGGGGGGGCTGTTAGCCCCTTTACAATTTGAATTAAAGAGTTGCTGATTTTCTGAAACCCAATCACATATGACAGGATGCAGTTTATTGGGAACCATCAATCTGTTTTATGATACGAATTTTATACTACTTAGTATTAGATTCCCATGAAACTTTCTAGCTGAAAAGAAAAACAAATAAAAGAATTAGAGAGTGTTGGGAAGAGGTTTTTGCTAAACTTTTACAGACTGCAGGTATTACTCTGCAAACAGGTCAATAGGTGAATCTGTGTAAATTTCACTACTGGAAGATGGGTTAGTAGGTAAAGGCACCTACTGTCAAGCCTGATGGCCTGAGCTCAGTTCCTGGAACCAATGTGGGAGAGTACAGACTTGCAAAATTCCTGATCTCTACATGCATTAATGGCATTAATGGCATATGTGGACCCACATACACACAAAATAAATAAAATGTAATTTTTTAAATTTAGGGGCTGAGTCAGTCATAGCGGTGCACACTTTTAATCCCAGCATGTGGGAAGCAGAGGCAGGTGATATTGAGTCCAGTCTGGTCTACATAGTGAGTTCTAGGCCAGCTGGAGCTACAGGGTGATCCTGTCTCAAAAAGCAAAAAAAAAAAAATTTAGAGACTGAAGAGATGACACTGGCTGCTCTTGCAGAGTACCCAGGCTTGGTTCCCAGCACCCACATGGCAACTCACAACCATGTAACTCCATTTCCAGGTGATCCAATGCTACTTCTGGCCTCACAAGCACCAGGCATGTATATGCTATGCATACATACATGCAGGCAGGCAAACACTAATACACATAAAATTAATTTAAATTTCACTAATATTCATTTCTCTCATTCCTACTAAATAAAGACTGCATGAAATATTAGAGTATAAGTACCAATCAGTGAGCTGTCTAGGGAGCCTGAATATCCCTGCCTGACCTTGATAATTCCCAGAGAAATGTATACAGCCTGTTCTGGGTAGTTTAGTTGTCAACTTGACACACCTGGCTAGAGGAAAACTCAACATCCTCCATTGGACTGGCCTGTGGTCATGTCTGTGGGGCATTTTCTTGATTGTTGAGTGATATGGGAAGGCCCAGCCCACTGTGGGAGGTTGTTCAGTATTACAAGAAAGCAGGCTGGGCCAAGCTGGTGTTGCACACCTTTAATCCCAGCACTCAGGAGGCAGAGGCAGGTGGATCTTTGTGAGTTTGAGGCCAGCCTGATCTATATAAGGAGTTCCAGGCGAGTTGGAGCTACAGGAAAACCCTGTCTTAAAAAAACCAAAAAAAAAAAAAAAAAAGAAAGAGAGAGAATGAAAGAAAGAAAGCAGGGTGACTGGGGCTGGTGAGATGGCTCAGCAGTTAAGAGCACTGATTGCTCTTGTAGAAAACCCAGACCCAGGTTCAATTCCCAGCACCCACATGGCAGCTAACAACCCCCTGTAACTCCAGTTCCAGGGGAATCCAATGTTCTTTTCTGATCTCTGCAGGGCTGCACGACACAGGTGCACTTACCTACATGCAGGATATACACTCATACACATAAAATGCAAATAAAATATTAAAAAATATAAAGCTCTTTCTGCCATCTTGGTGCCAGTGGAGGCCTGCTGGGAACAGGACTTCTAAAAGGTAAATATGTCTGGAAGGCTGTGGTGCAAGGCCACTTTTGCTGGCTACAAAGGAGGTCTTTGGAACCAACAAGAGCATACAGCTCTTCTTAAAATTGAAGGTGTTTAGCCAGGTGTAGTGTCGCATGTCTTTAATCCCAGAACCTGGGAGGCAGAGGCAAGCAGATCTCTGTGAGTTCAAGGCCAGCCTGGTCTACATAGTGAGTTCCAGGTCAACTGGGGCTATAGGGAAACCCTGTCCCAAAAAGACCCCCCCCCCCTTGGGGGCTGCAGAGAGCTCAGTGGTTAAGAGCACTGACTGCTCTTGCAGAGGACCTGGGTTCGATGCCCAGCACCCACATGGCAGCTATGAACCGTCCTTAACTCCATCCGAAGCCCTCTTCTGACCTCCGTGGCAATGCACGACACGGGTGCACTCACATACATGCAGGCAATATACTCATACACATAAAAATAAAAATAATAAAATATTTAAAAAAAAAAAAGACACCCCCCCCCAAAAAAAATTGAAGGTTTTTATGCCCGAGATGAAACTGAATTCTACTTAGGCAAGAGATGCACTGACATGTATAAAGCAAAAAACAACACAGTGACTCCTAGTGACAAACCAAACAAAACCAGAGTAACCTGGGGAAAGGTAACCCAGGCCCATAGAAACAGTGGCATGGTTCGTGCCAAATTCCGAAGCAATCTTCCTGCAAAGGCCATTGGACACAGAATCCGAGTGATGCTGTACCCCTCACGGATTTAAACTAATGGAACATAAATAAAGAAAAGTGGATTTGTGGAAAAATAAATAAATAAAATAAATAAATAAAGCAGGTGGAGGAAGCCTGTAAGCAGCATTCCTCCAGCCTGTGCTTCAGCTCCTGACTCCAGGTTCCTGCCTTAAGTTCCTACCTTGGACTCCCTCAGTGATGACCTGGGAGATGTGAGCCAAATAAACCCTTTCCTCCCCATGTTGGTATTGGTCAGAGTGTTTTGTCACAACAATTAAAAGGAAACTAGAACACAGATAGACACCAAATGATTACAATGGGTAGCAGGCATTGTATCTTGTACCTCTGCATAATGTTCCACCTGAGCCAACTCCACCTCTTCATCTCCTTCCCAGTCTCTCCAGTTATCAAAGTCCACCGACAGCCACACAGGCTGCAAGAGGAAGCAGAGAGAATTACTGGTGCAAGAGTGCAAGGAAAGTGGGGGCATGTGTATAGGAACATGCCTGGGGGAAAAGGGTTAATGTGGTCTAGTCCTCCCAATAGCATCCCTTTGGGCCAACCTGCTCCCCAAGCTGCTATGCTATCACTGGCATCCCCAAATATTTATCAGGAACATATCAGGTGCCAAACACAATGCCCAGAATAACAGTGTCTGGAAAAAACACAAGTATTGCTCTCCAAGGGTGGTCTGACTGAGGAGACAGCATAAAGCATCATAGGATTCAACCAAGCAAGACAGACCACCTGCATTCCCTAGAGTCAGAAGCAACCCTTCGAGAACCATGTTCCAAAGTTCCCACACTTAAAGCCAGGTGTGGTGTGGCTGGCTTATAATTCCAGAACTTGTGAAGTGAGGGCAAGAGAACCGGAGTTCAAGTTCACCCTCAGCTATATAGCAGGATATAAAGGCCAGCCTGGGTTACATGAAACCCTGTCTCAAAAGAAAATAAAACAGGGCTGGAGAGATGGCTCAGCAGTTAAGAACACTGATTGTTCTTGCAGAAGACCTGGGTTCGAATCCCAGCACCCACATGGTAGCTGTCTGTTACTCCAGTTCTAGGGGATCCGACAGCCTCTTCTGCCCCCTTCGGGGAATACACAACATGGGTGCATTTACCTACATGCTGACAATACATGCATACACATAAAATAGTAAATAATTTTTTAAAAGAATTGTTTTTAAAAAAGAAAGCAAAACAATTTTTAATCCTCACATTTATACATATTATACATATTAATTTAACAGATTGTTTTGGGTTTTAATACATTTATGGAATGCCTATTGGGAGCCAAACAGACACAGAATATATTTTTATATATTTGGTCATTTTTATATATTTGGCCATTTTTGGTCAGCTCATTTGGAAAGAAAGTGGGAAAGAGAGATGTAAACTAAACAAATCATTGTACTAGTGTGGAAAGTATGGTGATAGAGTACTGGGGAGGGCCAGTGAGATGGCTCAGCAGGGAAAGACACCTGCCGCCAAACCTGAAAACCTGAGTTCAACCCTGGAGATCCACAAGGTGGGAGAGAACCAACAAGTTGTCTTCTGACCCCCACTTGCATACCATGACACAATCACACAGATATACACATAAAAATCTAATTTTATTTGGGTGGTGGCACAACACCTTTAATCCCAGCACTTGGGAGGCAGAAGCAGGAGGATCTTTGTGAGTTCAAGGCCAGCCTGGTCTACATAGTGAGTTCCAGGACAGCTGGGGCTACAAGAAGACCCTGTCTCAAAAAGACAAAAAAAAAAAGTAAATTATTATAACTGATGAAATAAATGTAGACTTGGGGCTACAGAGATAGCTCAGCAGTTAAGAGCACGGACTGTTCCTGCAGAGAACCTGGGTTTGGTTCCTAGCATCCACATGATGGCTAACATCTATCCTTAACTCCAGCTCTAGGGGATCCAATCCTTCAAGGGCACCAGGTACACATGTGGTGCACTTACATATATGCAGGCAAAGCACTCATAAACATAAAATAAAAAATAAAATGTGTTAAAATAATTTTTAATGTAGACTTATACAGGGGAAATCATGGGAACCTAGGAAGGAGTTAGGGGATCTGGGCTTCCAGGAATGACAGCATCATAAAGGATGTACAGGGGCTAGGTGGGTGAAGACAAAGGTGGTGGTGGTTCTTTGGAAAAAACATATAGATTGAGCACAGGCACAGTGGTGAGAAATAGCCTGTTTTGTGCAAAAAGGTGAAAACTGGTATGTAGTTGAGGCAGAGGGGATGGAATGGGATATATGCTATGCTACAAGGCCTGGACTTCAATCAAAGGGGGCACAATTCACAATTCAAATGCTTAAAGATAATCAAGGAGGAAAACACATACACACATACACACAAACACACACACACACACAGCAGAGAGAGAGAGAGAGAGACAGACAGACACAGAGACAGAGAGAGAGAAACAGAGACCAAGAAAACAAGAGAGCAGGGTGATAATGGAAACAGAGAGAATGCCAAGCCTGATATCCTAAGTCAATCCCACATGGGGGAGGGTGAGAACCAACCCCACAGGTTGTCCTCTGACCTCCACACCCCTGCTGTGGCACACACATGCCCCTTTCCAATAAATAAATAAAATATAAGAAAATACGGGGGTCAGAGAGATGAGTCAGAGGTTAAGAGTGCTTCCTGCTCTCCAGAGGACTTGAGCTCAGTTCCCAGCACCCACAAGGTAGCTTGCAACTGCCTGTAACTCTTCTGGCCTCCATGGGCACCCCACACACAGGATACATTTACACAAACACACACATATATAAATGAAAATAAAATCTCAATTTTTAAAAAAATATTTCATTTATTATTTTTATTTTATGTGTATACATGTATTGGCCTGCATGTAGGTAAGTACACCCGTGTCATGCAATGCCAGCGGAGGTCAGAAGAGGCTGTCGGATTCCCTGGCGTTACGGACAGCTGTTAGCTGCCATGTGGGTGCTAGCATTAGAACCCAGGTCTTCTGCAAGAACAGTGTTCTTAACCGCTGAGCCATCTCTCCAGCCCCACAATTTTTTTTTTAAAAGAGTATTTGAGGGGCTGGGGAGATGGCTCACTGGCTGCTTTTGCAGAGAACCTGGGTCCCAGCACCCACATGGTTGCTAACAATTGTTCATAACTCCGCTTCCAGGGCATCTGATGCCCTCTTCTGATCACAGTGGTCTTTGACCAACAGGAGTGCACTTACATATATGCAAGGACTACACTCAAACACATAAAATAAAAATAATAAAATAAATTTTTTTTGGTCTTTTTGAGACAGGGTCTCCCTGTAGCCCCAGCTAGCCTGGAACTCACTATGTAGAACATGCTGGCCTTGAACTCACAGAGATCTGCCTGCCTCTGCCTCCCAAGTGCTGGGATTAAAGGAATGTGACACCACACCTGACCTAATAAAATAATTTTTTAAAAAAGAGTATTTGGAGCCAGGCGTGGTGGTGCATGCCTTTAATCCCAGCACTTGGGAGGCAGAGGCAGTTGGATCTCTGTTGGTTCGAGGCCAGCCTGATCTACATAGCAAGTTCCAGGCCAGCTGGGGCTACAGGGAGACCCTGTCTCAAAAAGACTGAAAAAAAAAATTGTATTTGGAGGTAAAATACACAGGCTCCTTGAGTCACTGAATATTGTCTGGAAAGGAGGCACAGGCAATTCCAGCTGCAACTCAAGCACCTGGTTTCCCACCTAGAGAAAACAGACCACTCCTCACACACTCACCTTAATATCCTCCTTGGTGAGCCTGGGCCAAGCCACCTTCTCCTTCCACTTCCTCACAAAGCAAGTAATGGAGCGGCCTGAACGTTTATCCTGGGAGTCCTATCGGTTAGAAAGCCTCATTCTTAGGGTCTGAGTTTTTAAGTAAATGTCATTTTCTTTGGGCATCCACAACTTACTAGCCTACCCCATCCTCACCTTGGAGTTCACCTTCGCATAGAATTCAATCTCGTTGTACAACTCCACTCCATCACCATTCCTACAGCTGAGGAGACAACAAAGCTGAGATGCAGGAAGAGTGTCCCGCACAAGCCTGGGAAGCCAGGCCTTCCCCGAGACAGCATCTTTACCTGAACACAATCCGCTCATCTTCAATGAGCACATGGACATCGGTGCTGTCCTCAACACAAAACTCCATGTGAACATACTTGGGCCTGTCGTACCACAGGGTCCGGGCATGCTGCCTGAAGACGGTAGAAGTGGGGGCTTCGTAGGGGTGGGCAAGACTGAAGGTAGTCAGTCGGGTAGAGGAGAAGTAGGGGGCAATATAGGCGCAGGTGGAGCCCCAGAACCAAGTGGGGTGGAGTGGCAGTACTGGGTGGAAATGGTGAGGTGTGAACCTGGGAAGACTAGGGAGGTGGAGTTCGGGGATACATTCAGGTCACATCATGCCTTACCCACCGTCACAGACCTGAGGTCCAGAGCTCCCAATGAACTGGTCGGAACCTGCAGCTCCTAGACGTGGGGCAGGAAATCTGCAGGGAAAAGGGCGAGGGAGTGGGGTCAGTTCTGCGGCGGCTAGAAACACTCACCGTTCCATGGCGGCTCCAGCTGCCCAGTGGCCTTTGGAGTCCCAGGCAGAGGCCTCTATCTTTAGCTCTTAGGGACGCCTTAGCAGCTGCCTCTCCTTACATGGTCTGGGGGAATGGTTGCAAGGAAGGGGGGCGTGGCTCGACTGCCTAGAGCGCTGCACTCGGGAGGACGAGCTCACCCCAACCCTGCACCTTGGGGGATATCCAGAACCTAATGGATTAGGAATGGAACACCCACCACCCGCTGCGACCAGGGCAAGAGCTACCTGGACCCTATGCACAGGGAATGACCTGTCTTCTGCCACGTTCACCTGTATCTCCAACGTACAATCCAAAATAATGCGCTCAAAAACGTAAAGCTGCCGGGCGTGGTGGTGCACGTCTTTAATCCCTGCACTCGGAAGGCAGAGGCAGGGGGATCTCTGTGAGTTCAAGGCCAGCCTGGTCTACATAGTGGGTTCCAGGACAGCTGGGGCTACGGGGAGACCCTGTCTCAAAAAGACAAAAGCTACTGGAAGGAATAGTCTCTGAGACACCCCGCCCTCCAGGCGCACGAACGCGCAGGCCCCACCCACCATCCTCCCGGCTTCCCTGCCAGCGCTGGTTGCCATGGTAGCCAGGGGGCGCGGCTGAAGTGCGACGGCGTTTCCGGGAAGATGGCGGCTGTGGAAGCGGTTCCCGAGCCGGTAGCTGAGGTGACGCCGGTGGGGCCGAAGACGAAGGACGAGGAGGAGGATGAGGAGTCGCTGCCGCCCTGCGAGGCCGTCCGGTGGGCCCCCGTGGGGGCGGTGGCCGAAGCGGGACCCGGGGTGGCGGCGTTCTCGGAGGAGGCGGCCGGCGAGGAGCCTGGGGCGGCCTCGGGCTCCCCTCCCGACGCGGCCGGCACGCTGCGGCGACTGCAGGCCGAGCGGCGGCAGCTGGACTCTGCGTTGCTCGCGCTGTCCTCGCACTTCGCGCAGGTGCAGTTCCGCTTGCGCCAGGTGGTGCGCGGAGCACCGGCCGAGCAGCAGCGCCTCCTGCGCGAGCTCGAGGACTTCGCCTTCCGCGGCTGCCCTCACGTCCTGGGCTACCAGGGGCCAGACGACGTCTCCGGCGACGACAGGCTGCCGGGGGACCGGCCGTGGGTGCGGGGTGAGCACCAGGTGAGGGCTGGGCGCGGATGGGGAGGACGAGGGAGGACCGAGGGAGTGGGTGGGCGGCGACGTTGACGCGTACGGAGGTAAAAAAGATGGGAGCGACCCAACTGAATGTGCTATGAGTGCGTGGATGCAAGGTGCAGAGACTGGAGACAGATGTGGAGGGCCTGGCGACGGACAGAGAAGCCGGGACACGGAAGTGTGCGAGGTGTGTCAAATGTGGAGAGACACATGTGAGTAGTTGAGCAGAACTGTCACCAGAGTGTGGAGAAGGAAGCAGGGTAATGGAGCAGCCTATCTTGCCCACGCCTTAAGGCACTTATCCTGAGCAGTGCGTGCGTGCGTGTGTGTGTGTGTGTGTTGCACACCCTGTAGCATTATCCAGCTCGAGCAGTTTTGCTGGCTGTGGAGACTGGGAGACGTAGCAAGTGAAAGGAAAGTGAGTTGGAATCCATGGACATTTAGTTCAACCCCCATGCTTTTCTGTAATCTTCTACTGTCTTATCTCCTGAGAGCTTTGGTGAGTAAGCACCATCTCTTGGTAATGGAAAAAACAACTCCTGATTATAAGAGAAAGTTTCCTAACATTGATGTCTTCAAACTGTTTTTCCAACTCTGCCTAATAACCGATTTCTCTGACATCCTCTGACAAAATGGACTCAGGACACCTGCACCCCAGAAGCAGTGAAATTATGTGTTCCACAAGGGAAAGAGTCCTTACACACTTGCATCTTCAGAAGTTGGAGGTGCTGAGACATGCTGCCTTTTCTTCCTATTCCAAAAGTTACAGCCTGCATACGACTTTCTTCCCACACACATTGGCTTTAGCCAAGAAAACTTAGCAGTAGTAGATATTGATTTACCTTCATCTGAACTGTTTCCAGTTCCCTTTATTTACTGTTCCATCCCCGTAGCTCCTTATGCAAAGAACAACCACCTTAAAGAGCCAGACTTGAAATCTAGGAAAGAGAATTACTTACGTCCAGGCTCTCCAGGATGAATGACACCAAAGGTTCTGTGTGGCTGTGGTTCCTCTTTTCATTGTTTGCTGTCACTTTGAGAAACTTTGCAATGTAATGCTTTTTAAAAAATCTTGTTCAGGGGCTGGAGAGATGGCTCAGCAGTTAAGAGCACTGACTGCTCTTGCAGAGGACCTGGGTTCGATTCCCAGCACCCACATGGCGGCTATGAACCATCCTTAACTCCAGTTCCAGGGGAATCCGAGGCCCTCTTCTAACCTCCGTGGCATTGCATGGCACGGGTGCACTCACATACATGCAGGCAATATACTCATACACATAAAATAAAACTAATAACCATAAAATATTTTTTTTAAAAAGTCTTAGCCAGGCGTGGTGGCACACGCTTTTAATCCCAGTGCTCGGGAGGCAGAGGCAGGCGGAGCTCTGTGAGTTCAAGGCCAGCCTGTCTACATAGTGAGTTCTAGGACACCTGGTACAGGTAGACCCTGTCTCAAAAAGACCAAAAAAAAATCTTGTTCAGTCTACTTAATAAGCAGCTGTATGCTTAAATGAATACATTGATATTTGAACAGGTAATACCTAAGTGGAGGGCGTCTTTGAACCGCATGACTTCTCACCTTTTTGGAGGAGGGAGGCAGTCTTGGAGGTGGAATTTAGGGTCTTGCACATTATAGGCAAATCCTCTGTCACTGAGCTATGTTCTCAGCCTTCAAATTTATTAATTTTTTTAGACAAATTCTCTAGCCCAGGCTTCCCTTGAACTTGCTGTTGGATAACCTTGAACTTCTTTTGAAAAAAATTTACTGTGTGTATGTCTGTCTATCTATGGGGGGCAGTGCATGTACATGACACAGCCTTTGGTATTGGAGGTCAGAGGACAACTTGTAGAAGTTAATTCTCTCCTTCCACTATGTAGGTTCCAAAGCTCAAACTCAGGTCGTCAGGCTTTGTGGCCCTAACCTTTGATTTCTGATCCTCCTGCCTCTACTCTCTGAGGACTGTGATTACAGGAGTCTGAACCCACTGCCTAGTTGTATGCTAGGCAAGCACTCTACCAATTTAATATCCCCAGCCCCTCTGCATTTGTTTTTTGAGACAGGGTCTCCTTGTAGCCCCAGTTGGCCTGGAACCTCACTATGGAGACCAGGCTGGCTTCAAACTCACAGAGATCCCCCTGCCTCTGCCCTCCCGAGTCCTGGGATTAAAGATGTACACCACTACGCCGGCCCCTCTAAATTATTTTAAACCAATATTTTATCTCAATTTGTATTGGAAATTAAATCTTTTGTTTCCTGCCTCCCCCAGAGCTCATTGTTCTCTCTGTTAAATTTGTTTGCTCACACTCCAGCAAGTATGATGAAACCACCACCACCAGTGACAGACTTTGCAGATGGAGTCATGGAAACAAAGGATTTACAGCTGGTTTCTTTCTTCCTTGGCTTCATAAAGGGATATAACAAAGATGAACAATTTCTTCAGTTCTTTCTCCTTGGGCTGGTTAGATAAGTTCCTCCAGTCAGAGTTCCTTATTTGAAATTTGTCACCTAATTTAGTCCAGTAACATAGAAAATGAACTGAGAGCCAAGTGTGGTGGCACACACCTGTAGTCCCAGCACTCAGGAGATAGAGGCAGGGGAATCTCTTGAGTTCCAGGCCAGCCTGGTCTACATAGCAAGTTCAAGGCCAGTCTGGGCTATATAGTGAGACCCTGATTCAAAAAAACAACAAAAATATGTACTGAGAGTTCACCCAGTGCCAGGCACAGTTCCAGGTATTGGGGTTTAAGGTCAAAGCCCTTTCCCTTTAGCAGTTCATAGATTAGCAGAAACCAATCCTAAACAAATCCTATAATGAAACATGAGCTAGAGTATACATGTATACAAAATACAAAAGAGGAGATTACTTGTTCTGCCTGGAGAAAAATCAGGGAAACCTTGGAGAGACCTAGGCCTTTACTAGGTTGGGAAAGAGTGGGGTCTAAAGTAAAAGCAGTAACACTTGAAAGATTGGAAGAGTACCCTAAGACTTACTTTCAGATTCAGCAAAGCTAAAGAAAGGGGGCTACTTTTCAAGAATCTGAACAAAAAGTTAATTTGTTGTTTTTCATTTGTTCTCTCCCATACCTTACTTGTGGAGGGCCTGGTAAGTACCACTTTAAGGTTAAATGTAATGCTATATAGACTTCTGGTTTAAAATGCAGCCTTATACTTACAGTGATTAGTTATTTTACTCCTTTGTGTTTGTTGTTTATTTTTTGAGACGGGATCTTCTTGTAGCCCAGCTGACCTGGAACTCACTGTAGACCAGGCTGAGCTCCATCTACTTCTGCCTCTGCTGGGACTAAAGGCCTCCATGCCTGGCTAGCCTGTTTGCTTTTTGAGTCAGGGTCTCACATAAGCCAGGCTGGCCTCAAGCTGGTTATGTAGCTAATGCTGGACTTCTGATCTTTGTATCTCCACAAGCTACCATGCCTGGCTACCATTCCTAGGGTTTTTTGCAAAATTTGGTTACACAGAGTATTGAGGAGTTATACTGTGGTGACTGACTGTGGATGATGACATGTTTCATTCCTGGAAACCATCTTAGCGAAGTTTCCTTTATCCTAAATGTAACTTTGAAAAACAAAAAGGCCTTGTTGTATTTGGATCCTGTTTCTGATGAAGGATAGATCAGTTCTTAAAGAAAACACACATGTAATAAATTGCCCTGGATGAAGTTATTCTTACTGCTTAACCTAGTTTGTAAAGTGTTTCAGGGGATTGTTTGGAAGTACTTTATAATTTCCTAGTCACCACTGGCCTGAGAGTCTTAGAGTGTCCTTGTTTTCTCTTTTCTGTGAAGTAGACCTAAGTCCTTTTTCTCATCATAGAGTGAGCAGGAAAAACAAGAGCGTCTGGAAACCCAGAGGGAGAGGCAAAAGGACCTGATCCTACAGCTCAAGACCCAGCTAGATGATCTGGAAACATTTGCCTATCAGGAGGGCAGTTATGACTCTCTACCACAGTCTGTGGTCTTGGAAAGACAGCGGGTAAGCAGACCTCAGAGGCACCTCTACCATTTTGCAAGGTTAACTCACCCCTGCTGGTGGTGTTCCAGCATAGCCTCTCCCCAGTTCCCTTTTCCCATGGCCTTACTGAGAATCCCTGGTTCAAATTAAAAGGAACTTTTTTTTGTTTGAGACAGGGTCTCTCTGTAGCCCCAGCAGACCTGGAACTCACTATGTAGACCAGGCTGGCCTTGAACTCAGGCATCCACCTGCCTCTACCTTCTGAGTGCTGGGATTAAAGGCATGTGCCACCATGCCTGGCTAAAGGGAACTTTTAACTGTTTACTGAACTAGTCTCTATTTCTTGCTCTCTTCCCTTTTATTTTCCTTTATTGTTTTTTCATTATTTTCTTTTTAGGCAAGGTCTCACTATATAGCCCCAGATGGCCTGAAACTTACTATATAGCTCAGGCTGCCCTCAAACACAAGATCCTGCCGCCTCCGTCTCTTGAGTTCAGGGATTACAGGTATAATCCCATGCATGGATTAGAGCTGGTCTTTATTCATACATGGAAAATGTGTTGTGCAGGTTACAAGTTGCTCCTAAGAATGTCACTAAAAAATTTTAACAATATATCTTGATGCCTGAAAGGAACCAAGGGTTCTTTTGTTTTATTTTTATATTTTGAGACAAGATTATAATGTAGTCTAGGCTGGCCTCAACCTTGCTTTGTAGTAGAGGATGACCTTGACCTCATCCTGCCTCTACTTTCCAAGTACTTGGATTACATGTGTGCACCATCCTGCCTGGTTTATGTAGTACTGAGCTTGAACCCAAGGTTCCGTGCATGCCAGGCAAGCATTCCACCAACTGAGCTACATCCTAGCTTTGGATTAAGACTTCTTGTTACTCTAAAAAGAGAAGAAGTTCTGTGTCTTCATCAATTTTTTTTTTTTTTTTTTTAATTTAAGTGTGGACGTGCCACCATGGCATGTTGAGATCAGTTCGCTCCTTCCACTTTTATGTGGGTTCCATAGATTGAATTCTGGTCACTAGGCTTTCATAGCAAGTCCTTTTACCCACTAAACCATCTTGCCAGCCTTGTCCTCATCTTGATCTGTTTTATTTTTTCATAAACTTGGGAGGTTTGTGTGGTTTTAATTTACAGCTGAGCATGGAAGCCTTATTGAGATTCTCCTAACCCTCTGCTTGAGAATTGCAAAGGGTACACTCATTACTGTGGTCTTGATAGGTGATCATTGATGAGTTAATAAAGAAACTGGACATGAATCTGAATGAGGACATCAGTTCCCTGTCCACTGAAGAGCTTCGCCAGCGTGTGGATACAGCAGTGGCTCAGATCGTCAACCCAGCCCGAGTGAAAGAACAGTTGGTTGAGCAACTGAAAACCCAGATCCGAGATCTTGAGATGTTCATCAGCTTCATCCAAGGTCATAGGAGGGATCGGGAAGAGGATGGATATACAGTGTGATAGTTATATCTATTCTGAGTACTGATACCTAAAGCCACCAATATTCAATATATTGAAGATACACAATCACCACAGTAGAATGGAAAGAACATGGTTCTAGAACCAGGTAGTTCAGCTGCTACTGCTGCCACTGCCTAGCTTCCTGTCCTTGAGCAGGTTACTAACCTCTTCAGCCTTATTCTCGTCATCGGTGATAAGTCATACTTCATTTGCTAAGCAAATATTTGTCGAGCTAACTACGAAGTACCAGTCACTATTTCGCACAATGAAATGCAATAATTTGTAAAATTCTTGACATATGGTAGGAACTGGCACTATTAAATATAAGGGGATAAATGTCTTCTCTTTGTAACCTCTGATGCTAGATGAAGTCGGAAGCCCCTTGCAGACAGGTGCTGGGCACTGTGAGTGCAAGGCCAGCCGGAAGGCAGGACATAGCTCCACCAGAACAGGCGGCAGCAGACTGCCTCCAGGAAGCAGTAAAAGTAAGTACAACTTCTAGAATCCATGAGGCTGTAAGACAGAAATCAGATTATTATAGCTGGGTGTGGCCACACACATCTACATTGACAACACTCGGGAGGTAGAGGTGGGAGGATTGAGAGTTTTAGGCCAATCTGGACTATATACGGAGACCCTATCTGAAAAAAAAAAAAAAAGGAAAAAGGAACAGTGAGATGGCTCAGCAGGTAAAGGCACCTGCCTCCAAGCCTGAGGTCCTGAGTTGGATCCATGGGACCCACATGCTGGAAAGAGAGAACTAACTCCTGCCAGTTGTTCTTTGACCTTGCCCTGGCACACATGTGCACACATACACAAGCACACACACTTCCCCCAAAAATAAATCAATGTTTAGGCTAGGCATGGTGGCGCATGCCTTTAGTCCCAGCACTTGGGAGGCACAGGCAGGCCGATCTCTCTGAGTTCAAGGCCAGCCTGGTCTACATAGTGAGTTCCAGGCCAGCTGATGCTACAGTGAGACCCTGTCTCAAAAAAACAAAACAAAACAAATAAAAATTAATGTTTTTTAAGTATTTTTTATTTTATTATTTTTATTTTTTATGTGTATGATTATATTGCCTGCATGTATGTGAGTGTACCTGTGTCATGCAGTGCTGCAGAGGTCAGAAGAGGGCTTTGGATTCCCCTGGAACTGGAGTTAAGGATGGTTCCATAGCCACCATGTGGTTGCTGTGACTCGAACCTGGGTCCTCTGCAAGAGCAGTCAGTGCTCTTAACTGCTGAGCCATCTCTCTAGCCCCCAAAAAAATCAATGTTTTAAAAACAGTGATTGCTTAGATCTTAGGAAGAAATGGGGAACAGGAAATTATAATGGTCCAGGGTGTTTTTTACCGGTATTAAAAATAGCCTAGAATGGATTGTGGCAATGGCTGCACAATTCTGAACGTAACCTAGAAGATGAAGCTAGTGATGCTTAGTGTAGCTGGAACCCCAGGTTAATCTTCAGCGCCAAAAAGGAAAAAGTTCTGAGCAAGGACCTGCATCTGCAGTCTTACTACCACTTGGGAGATTGAGGCAGAAGGATGAAGAATTTAAGGCCAACGGTGGTGCATGCCTGTAATCCCAGTAATGGGGCAGCTGAGACCTGAGGATTTTCACAGTACAAGGGTAGTCTGAGCTATATAGCAAGACTGTCCTAGAAAAACAACCTGAATTGTACAGTAGAAATGGATGAACTGCATGGTATGTGAATTATGTCTCAATACAACTAGTATTATCAGCCTAAAGGAAGCCAGCTCTGCTGCATCCTACGTGGTTCTTGTCTTCACGTGGTTCCTGTACTATGGCTTAGAAAAGACTTAATCTCGAGCCATGGTAGCACACACCTTTAGTCCCAGCACTTGGGAGGCAGAGGCAGGGGATCTATGTGAGTTCAAGGCCAGCGTGGTCTACATAGTTCCAGGCCAGCTGGGGCTACAGGGAGACCCTGTCTCAAAAAGACCAAAAAATAATAATACAAAAAGAAAAGACCTGACCTCAGGCTGTGGCTTCTTGAATTTGTCTTTGTGTCATTATGGCCTTTCTAATGAACCACTGTTTTCTAAGCAGCGAAGGCAGAAGACATGAAGAGAGTCCGGGAATCAGGGCTACAACTGATGCGGCGAGCACTGGCCGTGCTCCAGATCTTTGCTGTTAGCCAGTTTGGTTGTGCCACAGGCCAGATCCCTCAAACCTTGTGGCAGAGGGGTCAGGCTGACAGAGACTACTCCCCGCTACTGAAGAGGCTGGAGGTGTCAGTAGACAGAGTGAAACAGCTAGCCTTGAGGTACCAGCCACATGACTATGTCATCACTTCAGCCAACCTCCAGGACCTGTCATCCCTGGGAGGCAAGGACGAGCTGACCCTGGCTGTGCGAAAGGAGCTGACAGTGGCTGTGAGGGACCTGCTGGCCCATGGACTGTATGCCTCTTCTCCTGGGATGAGCCTTGTCATGGCTCCCATTGCTTGCTTGTTGCCAGCCTTCTCCTCAGCACCTGAGACCATGCACCCCTGGGAGCTCTTTGTAAAGTACTACCATGCTAAGAATGGCCGTGCATATGTGGAATCTCCAGCCCGGAAGCTCTCACAATCCTTTGCCCTGCCTGTTATGGATGGCATTGCTATGACCCCCAAACAGAGCCTCCTGACAGCCATCCACATGGTGCTGACAGAGCATGACCCTTTCAAGCGCAGCGCAGACTCAGAGCTGAAGGCACTGGTGTGCATGGCTCTGAATGAACAGCGCCTGGTGTCCTGGGTGAACCTCATCTGCAAGTCAGGGTCCCTCATTGAGCCCCACTATCAACCCTGGAGCTACATGGCCCATACAGGTTTTGAGAGTGCCCTCAACTTACTCAGCCGCCTCAGCAGCCTCAAGTTCAGCCTTCCTGTAGACCTGGCTGTGCGCCAACTCAAGAACATCAAAGATGCCTTTTGATAAGAATGCCTGACCCTAGACCAACACCATGCTCTGGAGGGATAGATGTCCAGGTCTAGAGTAAGAGCCAGGGAGTTGCAGGAAGGGTTAAGACATTTTTCTTAAACCCTTCTTAGATGCAGGTCAGCCAACTTGGGGCAAAGTCTGTTTTCCTCACAACTTAACATCTTAGAAAGATGAGCCAGAGACCCTTTCATCAAAAATAGTAAGATGGAGCCAATGAGATGGCTCAGGAGATAAAGATGTTCCTTTACCAAGCCTGACAATCTGAGTTTGATTCCCTGGACCCACATGGTGGAAGGAGAAAACTCACTCTTGCAAGTTGTCCTCTGACCACCACACATGAGCCCTGTCACGTGTACCCCATCATACACAAATAAATTCGATGTAGTTATTCAAGAATAAGTACATAGCCAAGCATGGTGGCGCACACCTTTAGTCCCAGTGCTCCAGAGGCAGAGGCAGGCAGATATCTGTGAGTTCGAGGCCAGCCTAGTCTATGAAGTGAGCTCCAGGCCAGCTGGGACTACAGGGAGACCCTGTCTCAAAAAGACCAAAAAGAAAAAAAAAAAAATAGAAAGGAAAGTATATATATATATAGTCAAGGCTAGAGGTGTAGTTCAGTCGTACTGAACCTGGAAAGTATGTACCTAGCCTGGCAGGGTGCAGGAAAACACATGGAAAGATGCTACCAAGTTGCACTGGCTCACTGTTCTCTTTATGGCAGCAAGTAACAGAGCTAGTTCTGGAAGACGTTCAGCTCGAGGCTTCTGTTAGTCAAGTTAAGAGCTGTCTTCTTGGAAGCAGATCTGAGAGCCCTAGGGCCAGAATTTAAATTCTTTTTATGAATACTGATTCTCCTTTCCTCCTGAGATGATTGTAATATAAATGCAAGGTAAGAACTGAAGTCTTCCTGACAAGGTAATCCTCATCTACAGATACCAGCCTTTCTGTTTATGAAGGACAGCTGATGTCAGGTACTGTGTCTGGCAAGTAACTCCTTTGCGCCTATTAACAGGACTGACAGACATTTTGGAAGTGAATGTATTCAAGAAACTCCTTGTCACTCAGGTATATACAGAATACATACAGTAACCAGTGGCAGTGCCCCCTGGTTGTGACTCACTGGATACTTGTGGAAACTGGATGGCAGAAGAGCTCTGACCCGGCAGTATACACTACAGCAGGGACAGGAACCACAGCCAATCATCCAGATGGCACAGCTCATCATAAACTGACTCCAGAGCAGTCTTTTTGGTCTTCAGTGTTTTAACTTTTTATTTCTCCCTTGTCATTCAGCTTGTGGTTGGTACTTGGTCCAGGACTGATCAAAGATGGATAAAATATCTCACTACAAACTACAGATTCAGGATTGTTTTCGTGAGTTGGACGGGCACCAGCACTTTGTTTCTGCACTGTTATGAAGTACATTTAACTTTTTTCAGAAATATGTTACTTAAAATACATCACTGATATTTAAGTAGAATTAGTCCAGTGTCCCTATAAAACAAGGTAATATTAAGGGGTGAGGGACACAGCTCAGTGGTATAATGCTTGCCCCGCATGTTTGAGACCCTGTGTTCAATCCCCAGCACTACCACCGCTTCCAGAAAAGATTGTAAAATGTCATGAAAAATGATACATCTGTGGTTCCAAATAAAATTAGAGTATTTTGTGTAGCTTCTCTGCAAAGACAATAGCTCCCCCCCTCTACCCCCCGCCCCGGCTTTCAAAGTCTCTGTTTTTATCAGCCCATCAGATCAAAGTATTTTTTTTTAAAACAGGATCTCATTATGCAGCCCTGACTGTGTAGACCAGTTGGCCTGGAACTCACAGAAATCTGCCTGCTTCTACCTCTCAGGTCTGAGATTAAAGGGGTGTGCCACTATAACCAGTGGAGGTCATTATTTAGGACCTGTCTTCCTCTCTGCCCTGGATCAACTCAGGACTTGGTGGCAGTATGGTTTTTCTGTGTATTATTTTTGCTTGGTCAAATTCCCTAAATAAGTGCCCTGGATATTTTCATTCCTCTTGTCCAGGCTTACAACTGCAGCCTCAACAAATGTTACCACAGATGCTGCTTTTGGAATTAATACTTTTATGTCCACTCATCTGTATGCTGTCTAGGGTGGGTAATAAGTGGCATAACCATATAGCATGGCCCCAGGTGTGCCTCTGTATTACTTTTAAAATTAAAAAATATATATCATTTGGGGGGAGGTGTGCATATGTGTGGCAGTCAAGAGATTTGTGGAGTCAGTTCCCTTCTTCCACTATTAATGTGGTTTGGGGGCTCAAAGTCAAGTTGCTAGGCTTGCACAGCAAACACATGGCTCCCTGGACCATTACTTTCCTTTTGTAATCCTCATTTGGATTAAGACCTTGTGGCAGCAAAATGGGAAGCATTTTTCCATTGTGCCATCCTAACTCAATTCTCCCTACTTATAAGACATGACAGTATCTCGGGGGACTGGAGGGATGGCTCAGCGGTGAAGAACACTGGTTGTTCTTGCAGAAGACCCAGGTTCAAATCCCAGCACCCACATGGCAGCTGACAACTCTCCACAACTCCAGTCCCAGGGAATCCGACAGCTTCTTCTGACCTCCGCGGGCATTCCACAACATGGGTGCACTTACCTATATGCAGGCGACACACACACATAAAATAAAAATGATAAAATTTTTTTTTTAAAGACATGATAGTATCTCTTTACAGCCGGGAAACATGAACTGCAGAAAAGTTAAATATTTTGTCCAGACTTCCATGATGATGGAAGAGCTGAGATTTGAACTCAAGTTGCCAAAATCAAAGTCTCTAGTCTTTATGCGCTATCATGTTACCTCATCACGTTATGCTATGTATAGGCCTTTTGATTATCCATCCCTTCATTTTACCCTCTCTGGGGATTAATAAGTATTTTCTAAGTACCTGTCAAAAATTTCAGTGTCCAAAGTACTAGACTGAAGGCAGTTAGGCAGACAGGCATTGCTCTGCCAAGTTCATGAAGCCTAAAGATACATATCCTCCAACAGTCCCACCAACATCCCAGCTGTCGTCTGTTTGCTTGGAGAGGTGCTGGCTATTCAGTACAGCTCTGTTCCTGGCTTGGGATACAGCCCAGTATGGGAAGAGCATAGTGACAATCAGCCTTAAGGATATGCAATCATGGAATAGTAAACAGCTATGGAGGTGGGCATGCTGGTACATGCCTGTAATCCCAGAACTTATTATGGTAGAGGACGATCTGGTTTGAGGCCAGCCTGGAATACATAGTGAGACTTTTAAAAAAAAAGTCAGTGAGATGGCTCAACAGATAAAGGCACTTGTCAACAAGCCTGATGGGCTGAATTCTGTCCCCCAACCTACAAGGTGGAAAGAGAGAACCAATTTATGCAAGTTGTCCTCTGCTCTCCACACATGGGTGTACGCAAGCGCACACACACACACACGTTCACTCAAAAAATAAATGTAATCTCTTAAAAAAGGGCTGAGCTGTATGTACTGGTACACACCTTTAATCCTAGCACTCAGGAGGCAGAGGCTGTGAGATTGAGGCCAGCCTGGTCCACATAGTAAGTACCAGGCTAGCTGGGGCTACAGGAAGACCTTGTCTTGAAAAGGGGGAGGGCAGTGTTCCTGGGCATGACGATTTGTGCTTATAATCTTAGCACAATCTTAGCATCTCCATTCAGGAGATGGAAGCAAGAGGATTGGCACAAATTTGAGGCCAACTTGGTCTACATATTGACTTCCAGGCCAGCCAAGACTATATAGTAAGACCTTGTCTGGAAAAAAAAAAAAAAAAAAAAAAAAAAAACCCTGGAGAGATAGTTAAATGGCTAAGCACTGGCTGCTTTTGCTGAGGACTTGGGTTCAATTTCCAGCACCCACCTGGAAACTAGCAACCATCTGTAACTCCAGTTCCAGGGGATCCAATGCCCTCTCTGGCCTCCACTGGCACTGCATGCATGTGGCACACAGAATGCAGACAAAACACTCATACACATAAAATTTTTAATTTTTTCAAAGGGTTGGTGTGATGGCACACATCTTTAATTCTAGCACCTAGGAGGCAGAGGCAGGCAGATCTCTGTCCTGGTCTACATAGGGAGTTTCCTACCAGCCAGTGCTCTACATAGTGAGACCCTGCCTCAGGAAAAAAAAAAAAATTGGGGCCTGGAGAGATGGCTCAGCAGTTAAGGGTACTGGCTGTTCTTGCAGAAGGCTTGGGTTCAAGTCTCAGCACCACATGGCAGCTAACAACTGTCCATAACTCCAGTTCCAGAGGATCCAATGCTCTCTTCTGTCCTCTGTGGACACTGCACAACATGGGTGCACTTACACACATGCAGGCATAACAGTCATAAAATAAAAATTTCTAAAAGGCATGAGTATATTAGTACATATAAGTACAGTTTCTGTTGTACAAGCGTAATCTGCACACCATGCACAAAGATTTCTAATGTGTTCTGTAGTCCTATTTATTTTGAGATGAGGTCTCATGCAGCCCAGGCTGGCTTCAAACTTGCTATGTAGCTGGGCATGAACTTGAACTTCTGGTCCTCCTGCCTCTACCTCCTGAGTCCTGAGATTAAATTGTATACCACCATGCTTTTTTTAAAAAAAATTATTTTGTGTGTACATATGTATTGCCTGCATGTATGTTAGTGCACCTGTGTTGTGCAGGGGCCACAGAGGTCAGAAGAGGGTATCAGATCCCCTGGAACTGGAGTTACAGACAGTTGTTAGGCGCCATGTGAGTTCTGGAAACAGAACCTGGGTCCTCTGGAAGAGCAGCAAGTGCTCTTAACTGCTGAGCTATCTCTGCTGCCCCCCACCATGACTTTTATTAAGCTTTAATTTGGTGCTGAAGATTGAGCCAAGCACTTCCTGCATGCAAAGCAAGCACATTCTACCAACAGATCTACATCCCCAATGAGAAAAGAAAATTTTACACATGTAGAATGAGACATTTATATCTGGGCCTGGTGGGGTACCTATAATTCCAGCTACTCTGGAGGCTGAGACTGGGGAATTGCAAGTTCAAGCTCAGCTGGTGACTACAAAGCAGGTTCAAGGGCAAACTGGGCGACTCAGACCCTCTGTCAAGCAATGGAGAAAGGACTGAGGCTAGAGCTTAGTGCAGTGTAGATGCTTACCTAGGAAGCACCAGGTTCAAAGCTCAGTACTGCAGGGAAGCATTGAGTAGGAGAAAACAGACTCATGCAAGTTCTCCTCTGACCACCACACATGTGCCATGGTACACACATGCCCACAAACACACTCACAAAATAAAATTTTTAAAAAATGTTTTATTTTCTGGGCATGGTGGTGCACGCCTTTAATCCCAGCACTCAGGAGGCAGAGGCAGGTGGATCTCTGTGAGTTCAAGGCCAGCCTGGTCTACATAGTGAGTTCCACGACAGCTGGGGCTACAGGGAGACCCTGTCTCAAAAAGACCAAAAAAAAATGTTTAATTTATTTATTAGTATAAAAGACTATGTGTGACCCGTGTAGTGCAATGCAGTGGCAGTCAGAAGAGGCCTACAGATTCCCCTGGAACTGGAGTTAACTGGAGTTAAGGACAGTTCGTAAATGCCATATGGGTGCTGGGAATCAAACCCAGGTTCTCTCCAAGAGCAATCAGTACTCTTAACCGCTGAGCCATCTCTCCAGCCCCACAAAATATAATTTTAACATTATACATATATATAATGTAATGCCGTATGTGTGCAGTGCCTATGGAGGTCAGAAGAGCGTGTCAGACCCCTGGAACTAGCATTCCAGACTGTTAGCTGCCATGTGGGTGATGGAAACCAAACCCTGGTCCTCTAGAAGAGCAGCCACTGCTCTTAATCGTTAAGCCACCTCTCCAGCCCCATAAATAGGCCTGTAATCCCAGTATGCTGGAGGCTGAGGCAGGAGGATTAAAAGTTTGAGGCTATGTCTCAAATTTTTTTATCCATTTTTCCAAAGCATTAAACTACAACATAGCAAATTTTTGTTCGTTTGGGGTTTTTTTGGTCTTTTTTGAGACAAGGTCTCCCTGTAGCCCCAGCTGTCCTAGAACTCACTATGTAGACCAGGCTGGCCTTGAACTCACTGAGATCCACCTGTCTATGCCTCCCAAGTGCTGGGATTAAAGGCGTGCGCCACCAAGCCCAGCCAATTTTTTTTTTGAAACAGGGTCTCCCTGTAGCACCAGCTGGCCTGGAACTAAGATGGGCCTGCCTCTGCCTTCTGAGCGCCAAGCTTAAAGGCCTGTGCCACCACACTCAGCTACAACAGCAATTTAACACACAATATAAATTGATATATGCAACCAGTTACCCCCAAAATCACTTTTTTGTTTTGTTTTGTTTGAGACAGGATCTCACTGGTCTGGAACTCACTATATAAACCAGGCTAGCCTCTATCTCACAGAGATCTGCCTACCTCTGCCTCCTGACTGCTTGGATTAAAGGCATGCCCACCACATCAGGCCCCAAAATGACTTTCACTCACAAAATGAATGACAAAGATTCACTCTGCACCTTTTTTTTTTTTTTTTTTTTTTTTTTTTTTTTTTTTTTTAGTTTTTTTTTTTTTTTTTTTTTGGTATTTTTGAGACAGGGTCTCCCTGTAGCCCCAGCTAGCCTGGAACTCACTATGTAGACCAGTCTGCTCTCGAACTCACAGAGATCCGCCTGCCTCTGTCTCCCACGCCCGGCCAACCTTTGGTTATTGTTTAGACACAACGCTAATCTGTAACCCAGGCCCGCCCGGAACTCGCAATCCGGATCACTGGCTCCCCGTGTCTTCCAAGGCAAAACAGTAAATTTGAGACTGTCTCCCTCCTAGCGGCAGAGGCGGGAACTAAAGGAGGCAGGGGCGGACGCACGCCCTCTGGAGCCCTCCTTCCAGCCCCGAGCCTGCACGCCTCGCTGACATTTGATTCTATGGAGCTGCCAGACCCCACCGCATGAGCTTCTTCCGCCCGCAACTCAGACTGACCGCCAACCCGAGCAGCGTGGCGGGCCTAGGAGGCAGGACCGGAAGTGAGGTCACTGATCAGCAGGGTGAAAGGTTAGCGGAAGTGCCCTTCCTTCTTTTCTGCTGGGCGCCTGCTGGTTGCTGCCGGTGAGTGGAGGCCTGGGGAGGGTCTTGTAATCCGCCGCCATCGTGGCTGTGGGGGTCGCGTTGCCGGGTCCATTCGGTCTCGAGGCCTCAGGCGGCTTCGCGGCGGGTCGTATCCGGCGAGCAGACTCTACGGGCAGCGAGGCCTAGTATGCCGCGAGCCGTCTGAAGTTCCGGCCTTTCTGGGCTCGCACACAGAAGTCGGGTCGGGAGACTTAACGCTTTATGGCTCTCCGAGCAGCCCCTGTCTTTGTTTTCTGCAGAAATGGGGAAGTTCATGAAACCCGGGAAGGTGGTGCTGGTCTTAGCTGGACGCTACTCCGGACGCAAAGCCGTCATCGTGAAGGTACTCGCTGCACAGGGCTCTTAGCTAGTAGCCACCTGGGGTGGCAAATGGGGGTCTGGAAAGAGGAAGATAAAAAGTAAAAACAAATGTGAGTTGAATTGGAACCCTAACAACATGATATCCATCAAAGTGGCCTAAACATTAAGACTATCAGCTAGCATGCGTTGAACGTCTTACAGGTGTCCGGCGTAATTTTTGGGGTACCTGGAAGAGGTGTCGAGTAATTTGCTTGAGGTTAAAGCAGTAGGTGCTGCAGGTGGATTCTGTAGGAACGAAAATGCTTTCTCTTGAGGCATGTTTTAGCCCTTTGCTGCTTTCCCAGGTTTTGTAGCCTCTGTGCCTCTGGACCGGTTCCCCACTGGCGGGCTTCTGTTTCCCCTTCTCCCTTACCTGAGGTTGGTCTGGAGAACTAGGCTGCCACCTTGGCAGTCTTGTCTCTATAATCTTCTGGTTCTTACAACAGGATTCCCCCTGTAGCCTGAAACTTAGCCTGTAGACTAGGCTGGCCTTGATCTGCCTCTGCCTCCCTAGTGCTGGGATTAAAGGCTGTATCATCATGCCCAGCTTTGCCTGTAATCTTTGTTATCCATGTTATGGAAGAAGTTAATAAATTGATGTTTTAAGAACCAGTGCTTGGCACATAGCATCATTCTAAATGCTTAAATCTCTTGCTGCTCGAAAGCCTTTGCAGATAGGCTTCTGGTTGAGACTAAACACTGTCGTATTAACTCTTTAGCTTAGCATTAAGCAATTGAATATAACTCACTTTACAGTAATCAGTCTAGCAGGTTGTTTGATTGATTGATTGCCCTATGTCTAGTATAGGGCCTAATACTCGCATTATTTTTGCTCATTTAGAACATTGATGATGGCACCTCAGACCGCCCTTATAGCCATGCTCTGGTGGCTGGAATTGACCGCTATCCCCGGAAAGTGACAGCTGCCATGGGCAAGAAGAAGATCGCCAAGAGGTCAAAGATCAAGTCTTTTGTTAAAGTTTATAACTACAATCACCTCATGCCCACCAGGTGAGCCTTTGTAGAATGAAAAGTATGAATTTTTATGTCCTCTCCTGGACATAAAAACAACCTTATAACCATTGCAGTATCAGAAGGAGACCATTCTCTTCCCCTTCCCCCCTTCTCTCTCACTGTGGCTCCTGGTGACTTACCTCTGTTGAATGCTGGGATCACAGCATGTACAGCTATGTACTGTCTTCCCTCTCGGTACTGGGGGTAATAGGGGGTTTAGGCGTGTTTTTCCCTCTTTTTGGAGTTTGGGTCCTGTCCTTATGTCCACTAAACTAAAGCCTCAGCCCTCTCCTATCTGTGTTTTGGGTTTTCTTGTTTGCTTGCTTGTTTTGTTTAATTTATGACTGCTTTGCCTGCATGTATGTAAGTGCACCCATTCATGCACTGCCCATGGAGGTCAGAAGAGGACATCAAATCCCCTGGAGTTAGAAATGGTTATTAGCTGCCATGTGGGTGCTGGCAACTGAACCCCAGTCCTCTGCAGGAATAGCCAGTGCTCTTAACAGTGCTCTTAAGCCTTGTTTGTGGTTTTATTTTTCAGCAAAATGCTGCCTTAAATCTCAGCATTTGGGAGGCAGAGGCAGGTGTGTCTATGAGTTAGGTAGGACCCATCAGGGATACATAGTGAGAACCTGTCTCTAAAAAAAAGATGGGAGCCATTAAGATAGCTCAGTGGATAAAGACAGTTGCCACCCAAGCCCTGTAACCTGAGTTTGATTCCCAGAACCCAGGTAAAGGTGGAAGGAGAGAACCAGTTCCACAAAGTTGTCCTCTGACTTCCACAAGTGTGCTGTGCTGTGGTATGTCCTCAAGCACAAGTTATACACACGTATTTTTGTGTCCTGCAGGGTCAGAAGAGGGCATCGGATTCCCCTGGAACTAAGAGTTAAAGATAGTTGTTAGCCACCATGTGGGTGCTGGAAATCAAACCTAGGTCCACTGCAAGAACAGCCAGTGCTCTTAACTGTTGAGCCATCTCTCCAGCCCCCACAGTTTTTGTTTATTATTGTGTGATCTGTAAGTAGATTTCAGGTGTCAGGTCTCACCCTGTATAGAGATTAGGCTTGGGTTGCCAAGTTTGCACAGCAACTACTTTTACCACTGAGACATCTCACTGGCCCTTTAGGTTTCTAAAAATGTTGAATGAGAGGTAAGTTTTCTTCCCATTGCTTTCATTGAGCTGCTAGGCTTCTTAGGGCATGGTCTTTTCACAGTCTTCACACCTACTGTCTGGTACAAGGGTTATAAAGGAAGTACAAGAATTGAGGGAGGGGACTGGAAAGATGGCTCAATGGTTCAAATCACTTGCTGTTCTTGCAGAGGACCCAGATTTGATTCCCAGCACTCACATGGCATCTAATAACCATCTTAACGCCAGTTCCAGATAGGTTCTTTCTAGGTAGTTGAGCTCAGGCTAGTAGTGAAAGATCGGGAGTGCCGAAGTTACAGGTATAAACCCCCAGGCTGAACATTTACTCATGATTTGTTAGCCTGAAATCCAGAGCCTGGTTCAAGCCTCAGCAGCACAAAACTAAAAGTTGGCAGTGTGATTGAGGGTGCTAACTGCCTTTCTTCTGTCCTATCATAAAGAGACCTCATTGGCAGAAATTGAGAGCTTAATAAAGCCCAAATGTAAAGGTAGCTGGCTGTTGTATTGAAAGTAGTGTAGTGTGGTGAATTTTAGCCCACAAAATGGGACTTGTGATAAACAGAACAAAATGTGAAATTTCCCAGTGTTTGAGACCATGTAAATGAATTTGAATGGAGGTATCCAAGGAACAGCAGGATGACTGAAGTGTATAGCCTGAGTGGTCCAGTGGTCAGATCCTGACCACCCCCCAGTGTCCCAGAGGATTGGCTGAGTGTTGTCCCTAGCTAATCCTAGTCTCCATCGTTGCCCCAGGTATTCTGTGGACATCCCCTTGGACAAAACTGTGGTCAACAAGGATGTCTTTAGAGACCCAGCTCTGAAACGCAAGGCTAGACGTGAGGCCAAGGTCAAGTTTGAGGAGAGGTAAGTAGGTTTTGTGTGTGGATTGTAGTTGTACTGTTCTCAGGAAAGAATTTTGTTTTCCTGTTCCTTTTTTTCATAGGTATGTTTGTTCTTTTTTCCTTTCTAGATACAAGACGGGCAAGAACAAGTGGTTCTTCCAGAAGCTTCGATTTTAGTTTAATTTTGTTTCCATCATTAAAAATAAGAACAGAAAGCTTGTCTGTCTGCTGCATGTATGTCAAAACAGAAGACCATAGGATAAAGTATGATAGGTGGTAGGAGAGGGCTTGTCGGGAAGTAGAACACAAGTGTGCTTTTGTGAAACTTCTCATCTCCTAGTTGGGCTGCCCTCCATGGAAAAAGTAGGGTTTTCTTCTGTTATTTGAGACAGGGTCTCACTATGTAGCCCTAGCCCTGACTGGCCTAGAATTCACTATGTAGGCTATTCTGCCTCCAGAGCACTGGGATTAAGGGTGTGTACTACCACACCTGGTTGATCTACTGAACTTCTACATAAAAGAGCTGCCCCTGACATTTTCAGTAAGGTGCAGAACTGACTTCTGACTGGTACTTTCCAGGAAGGCCTGATATACTAGACTGAAGGAGACAAAGCAATTAAGGAAGTTCAACCAGACTTGGAGGTGCACACCTTTGTGAGCGACCAGACATGGTTGCTAGGAATTTAACTCAGGTCCTCTTAATCTTATGTTTTGTTTGTTTGTTTGTTTTGGTCTTTTTGAGGCAGGGTCTTCCTGTAGCCCCAGCTGGCCTGGAACTCAGAGATCCACCTGCCTCTTGTCTCCCAAGTGGGATTAAAGGCGTGAACCACCATGCCTGGCACGGAGGTCAGAGAGGGCATCAGATTCCCATCCTCTTTTATGTGTATGAGTGTTATGCTGCATGTAAGTGTACCATATCATGTAATGCTCTCGGAGGTCAGAAGAGGGCCTCGGATCCCCAGGAGTTACAGATGGTTGTTAGTCGTCATGTGGCTCCTGGGATTCGAACCTGGGTCTTCTGCAAGAGCAGCCAGTGCTGAGCCATCTCTCCAGCCCCAAAGTCTTTATTTTGAGACAGGTCACATTGTAGCCCTGACTGGCCTCAAACTCAAAGAGATTCATGCCTGTCTCTGCCTCCTGTGTGATTTAAAGGTATTCACCAGGTCTGGCTTAAAAGTACTTAATTTTTTCGAGACAGGCTCTTCCTCTACCCCAGCGGGAACTCACTATGTAGAGTTCTGCCCGAGTGCTAAGGGTAAAGGTGTTTACCACCTGCCTAGTCCTAAAAGTCTTTTTAAAAATTAAAGAGAAAGTAAGCGCACACTTAATGGGTAACACACACTTTTAATCCCAGCACTGTGGCAGAGGCAGGCTGAGCTCTGAGTCAGAGGCTACACAGTGAGACCCTGTCTCAAAAACCAAACCAAAATTGGCCCTTAATCAAGGCCAACAGTTTGTTGAAGCTGTTGGTTTCAAGCAGGTGCCTAAAGAAATGTCTTTCTATGGTCTGTTGGCCATTTCAGAAATTTGGAAATGTAATGGTCAATTCAGTAAAAAGAAACATGGGGGAAGAAATTGCCTGGCTTGGTGGCGCACCCAGGAGCGCACCTCCAGCACTCAGGAGGTAGAGGCAGGTGGATCTCTGAGTTCAAGGACAGCCTGGTCTACATAGTGAATTGCAGGCCAGCTGGGGCTACAAGGAGACCCTGTCTCAAAAAGACACCCCCCCCAAGAAAATAAATAAGCTAATGTGTAATTGATATACTGATTGAAGAAAAATGTCAAGAGTAGGGAGTGTTTCTGAAATGAGAAACAAGGTGCCCAGACAGTACCAGTCCCACAGCACAGTCCTCTGCCGGTCAAAGCTAATGTGTGAGGTGGGGCTGAAAAGGAAGAAATAAGGTTGACACTGTTACAAATAATGTTTGTAGAAATCCCAAAAGAATAAGCATCCTGTGAGGTTGTAAATGAATTTAACAAGGTGGATGAATACACAGTTAATACAAAGAAAATTCCGGGAAAAAATTCTCATCTCCTGAAGGGGGGGGAATATTGTCTCTATAAACAGTTGGGGCTTTATCCATTGAAGGCTGCAACTAGAAGGTAGCCTGGATAACTTGTTAAATCACACTTCTACAGAACCCAGCTCCCAAAATGACTTAGTAAGTCAGAGTTTGCATTCTAGCAAGTTTTGAAACTTGAGTGCTGTTATTTAATCTGGAGACCCCCCACTGAGAACTGATGAAATTAGAGGCCAAGCATACTTGAGCCTAAAGCAGCTGTGAAGTGGAATTCAAAGGGCTTGGGCACTAGATTGTTGTGCAGGAAAAAATTGGCCCTACAGTCGACCTTTTTACTCTACTGGTTACTTAACTGTTGGTTTTCTCTGTTATACATACTTTGGATTGAATGTTATTGGTAGGTTATTAGGCTTCTGTTGGGTAGCTTGTAGCAAGTTCTTTCTACTCTACCTTGATGTCCAAGTTCAAGAACATTTCAACTGGATTTTTGTGTACTTAAGAAGTTTCTAAATCCATGCCTCAATTTTTCAAGTGTGAAATAGGAAATAACAAGTTGTACCTAGTGGTACAAACTGTAATCTCAGCTACTTGGGAGGGTTTCAGTTCTACCTGTGTTAGACTAGTCCATCTTGTGTAACTTGAAGAGTTTCTCGGGCTGGGAGATGGCTCAGTGGTTAAGAACAGTGAATGTTCTTTCAGAAGACTTGGGTTTGGACCCCAGCACCCACATGGCAGCTAACAACTGTCCATGATTCCAGTTCCAGGGGATCCGACACCCTCATCCCTCTTCTGGCCTCGGGCATTATACAACACGGGTGCAGGCAATACATACACATATTAAAAAGTTGCAATACATAGTAGAATACTTGCCTTTTGTCTCAAAGAAAAAAAAAATTACACTCTAGCAGAGGACCACAGTTTACTAGTTTGGTGTGGCTCCAAGAGATCCATCACTGGCACTGCACTCAGGTACATAAACACATAATTAAAAAATAAGAGCTCAGTGGGTAAAAGGTTCTTACTGCCAACCCTAACCACCCGAGTTCAGTCCTGGGGACCCACATGATGTCCCCTGACTTCCACACATGGAACAAAAGCCAGGAATGGTGGTGCATGCCTTTGATCCTAGCATTTGGGAGGCAGGAGGTAGGTGGATCTCTTGAGTTCGGGGCCAACCTGGTCTACGTAGTGTGTTCAGGACAGCTGGGGCTATAGGGTGAGCCTGTCTCAAAAGGACATAACAGAGTCCTAGGCTAGTCACAGCTACACAGTGAGACCCTGTCTCAAAAATAAAATGTAATTTAGGGGCAAGAGAGATGACTGGCCACTCTGCAGAGGACCCAGGTTTTGTTCCCAGCACCCATATCGCTGCAAACAACTGTTCAACCATAATTTCAGTTCCAGGGGATCTAACATCCTCTTCAGGTCTCTACAGGCATTGCATGCACATGGTGCACTGGCATACCTGCAGGCAATACACTCATAAGATAAAAATTTAGCTCTTCCGGGCATGGTGTTTGCAGGCACTCAGAATGGTCCAGCGTTTGACATACTGCCGTAGGTGTTCCTACAACACAGCCTCTAACAAAACTAGGCTGTCTTGAACCCCTGGTAACAGGATTGTTTACCTTTATACCAAGAAGGTTGGGAAGCCACCAAAATCTGCATGTGCCCTGGCAGACTTTAAAGGGGTTCATGCTATGAGGCCTAAAGTCCTCATGAGATTGTCCAAAACAAACATGTCAGCAGGGCCTATGGTGGTTCTATGTGTAAATGTGTTCATGACAGGATCAAGCGTGCTTTCCTTATTGAGCAGAAAATGGTGAAAGTGTTGAAGGCACAAACAACAGAGTCATAAAGGGAAACAACCATGAGGCTTTTCTAAGTAATAAAAACCACAGCTTCTTGTATGGTTAAAAAATAAAAAATAGGCTGGGCATGGTGGGGTACACCTGTAGTCCCAGTACTTGGGAGGCAGAGGCAGGCGGATCTCTGCATTCAAGGCCAGCCTGGTCTACGTAGTGAGTTCCAGGACAGCTGGGGCTACAGGCAGACCCTGCTTCAAAAAGACAATAAATAAATAAAAATGTAAACCGGGCATGGTGACACAGGCCTTTAACCCCAGCATTTGGAAGGCAGAGGCAGGCAGACAGATCTCTGAGTTCAAGGCCAGTCTGGTCTACAAAGCCAGTACCAGGCCAGCTTGGGGCTATAGGGAGTCCCTGTCTCAAAAAGACAAAAATTAAAATGGCTCAGCAGTTAAGAACACTGGCTGTTCTTGCAAAAGACCCAGGTTCGAATCCCAGCATCCATATGGCACCTAACAACTGTAACTCCAGTTCCAGGGGATCTGATGGCCTCTTCTGTCCTCTGAGGGCATTGTATTACACTGGTACACTTACCTACATGCAGGCAATACACGCATACACATTAAATAGGAGCTGGAGAGATGGCTCAGTGGTTAAGAGCATTGCTCTTGCAGAGAACCCAGGTTCGATTCCCAGCACCCACATAGCAGCTACCAACCATCCTTAACTCTAGTTCCAGGAGAATCCAAAGCCCTCTTCTGACCTCTGAACACACGACGGGTGCGCTCACATACATGCAGGTGATACACTCATACAATAAAAATAAAATATTTAAAAAATAAAATTAAAAAAATTTTTGAAATGTAGTTTATGAAATAAAATCTTGGAAGAAAGAAATAATTGGGTATGGCAATACAAAAAAAAAAAATAAAAGGAAGGAAGAGCAAAGGAATGAACTGGGTGTGGTGACACACATCTTTGATCCTGGCATTTAGGAGCAGAGCCATGTAGCCCCAACTGTCTGGGAACTCATTGGGATCCACCTGCCTCTGCCTCCTCAGTGCTAGGATTAAAGGTGTGCGCCACCATGCCCAGCCCAGGCAGATCTCTTTAAATTTGAGGCCTGCTTTGTCTACAGAGAGAGTTCCAGGCCACAGCCAGTGCTACAAAATAGGACCCTGTCTCAAATCAAATAAAAATGAAGGAAGAAAGAAAAGAGAGAAAAGGAAAAGACTCCTACCGGTTGGTTCATGCTGAAGTTGACTACTGGGGAAGGTTGGAAAGTTGGTTGGGGCCACCATTCCCTCGATTGCTTGTGAGGTGGCTAACCTCAGGCCTTATTACTTTGAAGACTTTGGAAGGCTCAGCCCAGGGGTGGGGCTGTGAGCATGTGAACTCCAGAGGCGGGATTTCACAGAAATGAAAGTGGAAGCAGAGAGCCTTCATGCAGTGTTCAAAAGTTTGTTTCTGACTCTGTTGGAGTTTAAGGAGACCAAAGCCCCTCATAGGAGTTTAGTCCTGGTGGATTCTGACACTTTGTGCCGTACTTGAAGCCTCAGCTTTTGCCAGCCAGGCCTGAGAGCCATGTCCGAGTCCCTGGATGCTGTAAGTAAGGGAGCAGGGGAAGATGTGTCGAAGGGTGGGTGTGTGTCACTGATGGTGATGGTCTTGATTGAGGCCTGCTGTGGGCTGGGAGTCTGCTCAGCTCAGATCTGCTGAAGGGCTGGAGAGACGCTGAGAACTGGGGTTGCCCTCCCCCTGTGGCTGCTCCTTTACCTACTGCCTCAAAGACAAGCATTTTCTCACAATCTGCCTGGCAGGAGCCTGATAATTTTTTGTGTGACTGTGCGGAGTTTTGTTGTTGTTACTGTTTTTATGAGTCTCCCTGTAGCCACAGCTGGCCTGAAGCTTGCTGTGTAGACCAGACTGGCTTCAGTCTTACAGAGATCTGCCTGCCTCTGCCTCTGAGTGCTGAGACTAAAGGCCCAGCCTTTTTTTTTCTTTTTTTAAAAATATTATTTTTATTTTATGTGTATGCGTGTATTGCCTGCATATATGTGAGTGCACCCATGTCGTGCAATGCCCACAGAGGTCTGAAGAGGTGGTCAAATACCCTGGAACTGGAGTTATGGACAGTTAGCTGCCATGTGGGTGCTGGGCATGTGGATGCTACAAACCAAACCTGGGTCCTCTGTGAGGGCAGCCAGTGCTCTAACCACTGAGCCATCTCTCCAGCCCCACAAGATTTTTTTACATAGTAGCTGTCATCGTGTGCTCTCTGAAATCCACTGCCTGGCCCTGGGAAGCTGGATTTAGGTCCCCAGAACCCATATCAGTGCTGGGTGAACCTGAGAGCAAGCTGTACTAACAGCTTTCAGGAGCAGAGGTAGGTGTGGGGGCTAGGCAGACTAGCTATATCAGCAAGTGCTGGGTTCTAATGAGACTGTCTCAGAGGGTAAGGTGGAGAGCTATCAAGGAAGACTCCAGTGGCACCACAGGTGTCCACACAGACACACGCACACACACACGCAAAATATATATAAGAAGATTCGGAGCTGGAGAGATAGGTCAGTGGTTTAGAGCACTGGCTGTTCTTCCAGGGGACCCAGGTTTGGTTTCCAGTACCCACATGGTGGCTCACAACTATCCATAACTCCAGTTCCAGAGGATCTGATGCCCTCTTTTGACTTCTGTGGGCATTGCACAACACAGGCGCTCTTACACACATGCAGGCAGTACACAAATACACATGAAATAGTGAGTTTTCTTTTTTTGGTCTTTTTGAGACAGGGTTTCCTTGTAACTTATTATGCAGACCCAGGCTGGCCTTGAACTCACAGAGATCCGCCTGCCTCTGCCTCCCAAGTGCTGGGATTAAAAGCATGCATCACCACACCCGGCTCGTAGGCCTGAGTATATAACACACATTAGCAACAATGCAACACTTTTCCAATATTTTTCCACCCAGCTGGTTGAATACACAGATGTAGAACTTGTGAATACAGAGGGCCAAATGTATACATACCTGGTATTTCTAGTAGCAAAAAATAAAGCCCAGCAGCACGTAGGCCGTATTCTCGATACTGTACACTGGCATTTTTCTTATGGACTAATTGGACAAAGTGATAGAATAAAGCCACTAGTGTACTATGGGAAATATTATTCTCAATGAAGAAGGTCCAAATGCTCTGGAAGGAGAGGGTAAATCACATAAGCCAATAATTAGAGGAATGGAAAAAGCTTACTTGATTTTCCTAAGTACCTAGTACCTTTCAAAAAAGAGTAATAAAGACTGAATTTAGCTCAGTGCACGCCTAGCATGCATACCACCTTGTGTTTGATCCCTAGTAATGTGTGTGGTTTCCGTATTATGTACGTACACACACACACACACACACACACACACACAAAGAATGCCTGTCTGGGGGAAATATGGGCTGGGGATATTATTCAGTTGTAGAGTGCCTGCCTAGCATGTGTTATGAGGCTCTGAGTTTAATATGCAGTACTGAACAACAACAACAAAAATAAGAGCCAGGCATGGTGGCGAATGCCTTTAATCCCAGCACTGGGGAAGCAGAGTCAGGTGGATCTTTGTGAGTTCAAGGCCAGCCTTGTCTATGTAGTGAATTCCAGGCCAATGGAGCTGAGGCTACGGGAGACCCTGTCTCAAAAAAGACAAAAAAAAAAAGAATAAATAAATAATAGGACCAGCAAGATAGCTCAGCAGATAGAGGTACTTGCTGCACAAGCCTGATGACCTGAGTCTGATCCCTGAGAGCCATGTGAAAGTAGGAGAGAATCAGCTCCACAAAGTTGTCCTCAGATCCTCACACTAGTACCATACCACATGCATGCTGTCACACACATCTTACACACGTGCACACATAATACACATGTGCACATACTAAAAAAAGAATTTCCTGTGAGAAATAAACTATGGGAATTACAGAGTTTGTAAGTTTGAGGCAAATAAAAAGAACTGTACAAACTGAACGTGATGATCCACCTGTAATCTCAGTACTCAGGAGACAGAGGCAGGAAGATTGCTGTAAGTTATGGTCCGACCTGGTCTACATAGGGGAGTGCCAGGCTAGCTAAGGCTACATAGCAAAAAGGAAAGAAAGAAAAACCATAAAGTAATTATATGGATTAGACTAGATGATCATAAATTAATACAGTAAAAACTCACTGCCTAGCATAGCACATACTGAGGGTTCATATGTATTTATTGTTAATAACAGCATAGATGGGTGATGGATATAGTTCATTATAGAGTGCTTGCCTAGTACTAGGCTCTGGGCTTAATCGCCAGCACTGGGGAAAAAAAGTACTATTGCCAACCTTTTAAGAACCACAGTCTTGAGCTGAGCACGGGGGCACACATCTTTAGTCCCAGCACTCAAGAGAGAGAGGCAGGCAGATCTTTGTGAGTTCAAGGCCAGCCTGGTCTACATAGCAAGTTCCAGGACAGCTGGGGCTACAGGGAGACCCTGTCTCAAAAAAGACCAAAT
>NW_008340203.1:2666989-2694469 GCF_000622305.1 Nannospalax galili
TGCAATGCCCGAGGAGGTCAGAAGAGGCTGTTGGATCCCCTGGGACTGGAGTTACGGATGGTTGTTAGCTGCTGTGTGGGTGCTGGGATTCAAACCCAGGTCTTCTGCAAGAACAACCAGTGTTCTTAACTGCTGAGCCATCTCTCCAGCCCCATACAGCTGAAATGTCTTAACAAATTCTTTGTTGCTTTTGTTCTTAAAATGTTTTTTATTTTTATTTTATGTGTATGAGTTTATTGCCTGCATGTATGTAAGTGTACCCATGTCATACAGTGCCCTCAGAGGTCAGAAGAGGGTGTCAGATTCCCTGGAATTAGAGTTATGAATGGTTGTTAGCCACCATGTGTGTGCTGGGAACCAAACCAGGTCCTCTACAAGAGCAGTCAGTGCTTATAACCACTGAGCCATCTCTCCAGCCCCCACTTTTACTTTTTTTTGCAGAGGTGCTGTTGGGATAGTATTTTTCACCTGTGTAGTTCTAGCTGACCTGGTACTTGCTTTTAGACTGGACTAGCCTAGTACTCACAGAGATCTGCCTGCCTCTGGGACTGTGGTGTAGTTCTGGGGACAGCATGTCTTAGCATTTGCAAGGCCCTGTTCTCTGTTTCCAACACTGGAAAAAAAGAAAATAACCACAGAGATTTAGCAACTTGGTGGGTATTTGGATTGAGCAATTAAAAAACAGTCATACTTATCATAAAGACAGGATCAGTAGTCCATGTGTAGATAAGCCCTCCACTTACAAAGGTGCTAAAGTGACAACACATTCAGTCAGAAGTGCCCTTTGAATTTTGATCTTTTCCTTATGTGATATGACACTGTCTCTAGGGATGGCATGAGCCATGTAGCCACAATGAAACAGCTGATTCCCAGTGGTGCCAAACCATGATAGGCCTATTTAATGCATTAATGCATTTTCCTTTCTGTTTCTCTCCTTCCTTTTTTTTTTTTTTTTTTTTTTTTCTTTTGGTCTTTTTGAGACAGGGTCCTCCTGCAGCCCCAGCTGTCCTGGAACTCGCTATGTAGACCAGGCTGGCCTTGAACTTACAGAGATCCATCTGCCTCTTCCTCCCCAGTGCTGGGATTAAAAATATACCCCACTATACCTGGCTAAGTTACTGCATTTTTAAATTTAAAGTATTTTTTCTTTTTAAAAAACATTTTTGACTTACTTATTTTTACTTTATGTGTGCCTACATGTATGTATGTAAACACACCATGTGCCTGCAGTGCCCAAGGAGGTCAGAAGAGAGCACTGTATCCCCTGGAACTGGAGTTATAGAACATCGTTAATCACCATGTGAGTGCTAGAAACTGAACCCTAGTCCTCTGAAAGAGCAGCCAGTGCTCTTAACTGCTGAGCCATCTCAACATACAGGATTTTCAACTCACAGTGGCTTTCTTGGCATGTAGCTCCACTGTGAACAGGGGAACATCTGTGCAAAGATTACTATTATAGTGTTTACAACAGTAAAAGCAGCAGCAGATGCAGTCCCAGCTCTCTGGAGGCTGAGACAGGAGTTCAAGATCAGCCTGGGCTAAATAGAGAATCTCATATCCAAAACACTGAAAAGAAAAAGAAAAAAGAGCGGCTGGAGAGATGGCTCAGCAGTTAAGAACACTGGTTGTTCTTGCAGAAGCCTCGGGTTCAAATCCCAACACCCATATGGCAGCTAACAACTGTCTGTAACTCCAGTCGCAGGGGATCCAACAGCCTCTTCTGTCCTCCGCAGGCATTGCACGACACGACACAGGTGCACCTACCTACATGCACACAATACATGTAAACACATTAAATAAGTAAATAAAATTTTTTAAAAAGAAAATAGAAAACATACATGTCCAGCCATAGAATAGGTAAATAACTGGCAAAATATTACATAGCAGAGGCTGGGGAGGTGTCTGTCTTGCATGCATGAGAACCTGAGTTTGAATCCCCAGACCCTGCTTAAAACTTGGCACAGTAGCATGCATCTTGTAATCCCTGCACTCCTACAGCAAGATGGGAGCCAGACAGGAAAATACCTGAAAGTCCAAAGCTAGCCTGGCACATACAGTGACAGCAAAGAGACCCTGTGTCAAAGTGAATTAGAGGACTGATTTCTGAAGTTCTCTGACTTCCACTTGGATACCGTGGCATGCACACACATATACACAGCCCAGGTTTGCACCCATCACACTGGCTGGAGTCCAAGCTATGCAATCTGGGTGTGTTTACTAAAGCCAAAGTCCCTAGTTCAGTTCATCCTGTCCTCTTGGAAGCACTGCCACATTGATTTTTGTTTGTCTGATATTTTAAGAAAACCTCATTCTCTCTGTAGCCCAGGCTAGCATGGAACTTACTATTGTAGGCTAGGCTGGCCTTAAACTCATGGCAGTCCTCCTGCCTCAGTCTTTCAAATGCTGGGATTAAAGGCATGAGTCACTACACCCAGTAAATCAATAAAATGTTATCTGGTCTAGGATGGTAGTGCGATGGCAGAGCACATCTTTGGCATGTGAAGGGGTCTGGGTTCAATCCCCAGAATCAAAATACAAAGCAAAATGAAACAAATGCCCAATCTATCACCGCACCTCATTTCCCTTTCAAGAATCTTTACTATTTCTCATTTCCTATTGGTAGCAAACTGAACCTCTGAGCTAGGTGTGGTGGCATGCACATTTATCTCTAGCTGCCTTCCCCCAACCCCCATGTCTTCCTATTCTTTCTTTTTTCTTTTTCTTTTTTTTTTTTCGTCTTTTTGAGGCAGGGTCTCCCTTGTAGCCCCAGCTGGCCTGGAATTCACTATGTAGACCAAGCTGACCTTGAACTCAGATCTGCCTGCCTCTGCCTCCCGAGTACTGGGATAAAGGTGTACACCACCACACCCGGTTTGTTCAAAATCTTGATCACACTGTACATACTGTTTGAAAAATCTAGTTATTGACAAGAACCAGATATTTAATCCCAGCACTCGGGAGGCAGAGGCAGGCAGATCTTTGTGAGTTCAAGGCCAGCCTGTTCTACATAGTGAGTTCCAGGCCAGCTGGGGCTACTGGGAGACCCTGTCTCAAAAAGACCAAAAAAGTAAAAAGAAAAAGAATTTAAATTCTTCTTGAATTATTCCTCAAGAAATTCTATTTATGGCTAGTTGTGGTGTACAGCTTTAATCCCAGCACTCAGGAGGCACAAGCAGGTGGATCTCTGTGAGTTCAAGGCCAGCCTGGTCTATATAGTGAGTTCTAGGCCATCCAGGGATGCATAGTGAAACTCTGTCTCAAAAAAAAACAAACAAACAAAAAAAAGCAATCTGGGACTGGAGAGATGGCTCAGCAGTTAAGAGCACTGGCTGTTCTTGCAGAGGACCCATGTTCCATTCCCAGCACCTATATGGCAGCTAACAACTGTCCATAACTCTAGTTCCAGGGGATCTGACTCCCTCTTCTGACCTCCGAGGGCATTGCAGGACATGGCTGTACTCATATCCATGCAGGCGATTATACTCATACACATAAAAATAAATAAAATAGTCTTTAAAAAAACCTCTAGATTTCCAATTTCCCTTAAGAATAAGAAGATATGGGGCTGGAGAGATGGTTTAGCATTTAAGCACAGGTACTAGTCTTCAAAGGACACAAGTTATATTCCCAGTACCCACATCAGGCAGGTCACAACTGCCTATAAACTCCAGCAATGCCTCTGGCCTCCAAGGCCATATGCATATACCCCCTCACAGAGAAGTACAGATAATAAAAATAAATCTTAAATCAGGTCTGGTGGCACATGCCTTTAATCCCAGCACTTGGGAAGCAGAGGTAGGTGGTGGATCTCTGAGATCAAAGCCAGCTTAGTCCATATAGTGAGTTCCAGGCCAGTTGGGGATACAGAGGGACCGTGTCTCATAAAGAAAAAGGGCTGGAGAGATGGTTCAGTGGTTAAGAACACTGGTTGTTCTTGCAGAAGACCCGGGTTTGAATCCCAGCACCCACATAGCAGCTATCAACTGTCCATAACTCCAGTTCCTGGGGATCCAACAGCCTCTTCTGACCTCCTCGGGCATTGCACTTACCTACACTTACCTACATTCAGGCAATACACACATACACATAAAATTGTAAATTAAAAAATTTTTAAAAGGGCAGATGTAGAATATGGAAACCATGTCTCCATGGAAAAAACTTGACTACTCCTTAGCCTGCATCACTTTCTTGACCCATGCATTTAACTGACCCTTAAAGAACCTGAGTTTGCAGCCTTTGATTCACAGACAGGAACTTTTTTTCACTATTCCTAAGCCAATAGGATTTGGTCAAACTCTAGTTTCCTTCTGCATACTGAATGTCTTCAGTGACATCTGGACAGCTCCTGCCCTGTCATCCATCCACATTAGTCATCTATCACACATTTACTGAACATGTTTTGTGCTGGGGACTTTTCTGGACATTGGGGATACAGGGATGATCAATACAGAGTTGCATCTCTCCCAAGTAAGGACACATTTCTCTGAGCCAATCTTATTTATCAGGTTTCCTAACCACCTCCTAAACTGTGCCAGTCAATGTCTGCCCCATCCCACAAACAAAGGTGCGTTCATTGTGATTCCTGGTGCCACTTCCCTGTCTGTTGTGTTGGTGTTCTGTTTGGATCTGCTCCAAATCACACCAGCCTGAAAGGCAGCTTGGTACATGAAAAGAGGACAAGCCAGTAGATGGGCAAATGATTCTCCACTCAGGGCTTGATATTTTTTGAGATGGGGTCCCCCTATAGCCCCAGCTGGCCTGGATCTGGATCTCACAGAGATCTGCCTGCCTCTGCCTCCCAAATGCTGGGATTAAAGGTATGTGCTACCACACCCAGCTTTGTTTTTTTTAAAAAAATATTTTTTTATTTTATTTTTTATTTTTTGTCTTTTTGAGACAGGGTCTCCCTGTAGTCCCAGCTGACCTGAACTCACTATGTAGACCAGGCTGGCCTTGAATTCACAAAGATCCACCTGCCTTTGCCTCCCAAGTTCTGGGACTAAAGGCGTGCGCCACCGTGCCCGGCTTATTTATTATTTTTATTTTATGTGTGTGCACCTGCATCATGCAATGCCTGTGGCGGTCAGAAGAGGGGGTCAGATCCCCTGGAACTGGAGTTATGGACAGTTGTTAGCTGCCATGTGGGTGCTGGGATTTGAACCTGGGTCTTCTGCAAGAACAGCCAGTGCTCTTAACCACTAAGCCATCTCTCCAGTCCAATTTTTTTTTTTTTTTACGTGTATGTAAGTGCACCCATGTTGTGCAGTGCCCATGGAGGATAGAAGAGGGTGTCAGGCCGGGTGTGGTGGTGCATGCCTTTAATCCCAGCACTTGGGAGGCAGAGGGAGGTGGATCTCTGTGAGTTCAAGGCCAGCCTGGTCTACATAGTGAGTTCCAGGACAGCTGGGGCTACAGGGAGACCCTGTCTCGAAAAGACCGAAAAAAAAAAAGAGGGTGTCAGATCCCCTGGAACTTGAGTTGTTACCATGGGGGTGCTGAGATTCGAACCTGGGTCTTCTGCAAGAGCAACCAGTGCTCTAAACCACTGAGCTATCTCTTCAGCTGTTCGGTTTTTTTAAAAGGCAGGGTGGGTCTTCCAGAAGTGGGGGCCTAGAACTCTTTTGTAAGCCAAGCTGGCCTCAATCTTGTAGAGATCCACCTGCCTCTGCCTCCTAAATGCTGGGAGCAAAGGTGTGCTCCACCACACCTGGTCTGGGCTCAGTTTCTTCACTGGCTAGCACTGTTTGGCAGAGCAGTCTGACTCAGCATATCTTTTAACTCTCTTGAGTTAGTTTTCTCATCTATAAAGACAAGACGGTATCTCCCTAGGGTTGTCACAAGAATTGAGAGATAGAGTCCATTTGAAAGGTTTAGTTTATGGGTGCAGTGGCTCATGCCTGTAATCCCAGCACTGTGGAGGCTGAGACTGCTGTGACTTTGAGGCCAGCCTACCAGAGATCAAGTCTCCATCTCAAAACAACTGAAAGGTGCTGGGGATGTATCTTAGGTACCATGCTTGCCTATCATACATGAAGCCCTGGGTTCAATCCCCAGCACTGCATAAACCAGGCCTGTAATCTTAGCTTTTGGGCAGTGGAAGCAGGAGGATCAGAAGTTCAAGGTTATCAATGGCTACATAGAAAGTTTGAGGCCTGCCTGGGCTGTGTGAGACCCTGCCACCAAAAGAGGGGTGGGGAAGAAGAGGAAAGGAAGGAAATTGCGCTATGACTTCCACACTCACATGCTCTAGCACATGTGGACACACACACACACACACACAAATACATAAATGTAGAAAGAAAACAAGAAAGACACGAATTTAGCTCAGTGCCTGTCAAAAGTATTTAGCAAATGTTAGGAAACATTTACTGGGGTGTAGCTAAGTGATAGGACATTTTTTTTTAATTTTATGCATATGAGTGTATTGCCTGCATGTATGTGAGTGCACCCGTGACTTGCAATGCTGCAGAGACCAGAAGAGGACTTCAGATTCCCCTGGAACTGGAGTTAAGGGCGGTTTGTAGCTGCCGTGTGGGTGCTGGGAACCGAACCCAGGTCCTCTGCAAGAGCAGTCAGTGCTCTTAACCACTGAGCCATCTCTCCAGTCTTGTAAAATGTTTTTAAAAAAGAGCGGCTGAAGCAGCAGACCTGGAAGTCTGTGCTGTGCCCTGGGGCAGAAGGGACGGGTGGGGAGAGTGTGAGTGACAGTGGAAAGGGCTGTGTGAATCTCCCAAGTGCTGGGATCAAACGCATGCGCCTTAGTTTCCTTAGTTGTGTTAACCCCTTCCTCTAAACTCCTGCTGCTATTCCTAGTCAGCAGTATAACCTTGCTGTCTTAGGTTATAGGTATAGGCCTGAGGGATCCACCCTTAACTCCCCTTACCAGGGTCTAGGGCCTGGTAGCAGGAGCTTGACGAGCTTTGTTAAACCCTGGATCTGTGCTCCTGAATCTTTTGTAGCAACTGCAAGGGCTCTGGTCCTGATTGCTGCTGGGTGCCTGGGAGGACTGGGCAGGTGGAGGTCTCCTCATTCCCTTCTGCTCTGGCAGGCCCTCTGCATTCTTCAGGAGAGGCAGGCCAGGCTAAAGATGAGGCTGCAGGAGCTGCAGCAGCTGAGAAGGGAGCTCAAGGATTCCCCCCAAAACAAGGTAAGGTGGGAGATGAGGTATGTCTGGTAGGAAAAAGCTGGGAAGTTCTTAGCTTTACTCTTGGCCCTGTGTGACCTCAAATGTTACTTGAGCTCTGAATCTGTTTCCTCATCTGTAAAGTAAAACGACCTACCTCCCAGACTTGTATGAAGACAAAGAGCTTGTATGTAAAATGGCCAATGTCATGCTGACTTGCTCAGTTCAGTTCTTTCAGTAAAAGCATTCAGCACTGAGCATCAATCAAATGGAACTGGCGGACACCTTATGTCTGGGTGGGAGAAGTACCCACATTCCCACCCTTGAAGGATATCTGCATCTGCCTCCCTTCTCGACCTCCAGATCCCATTCCCAATGCCTGAAATCCCCCTGATATTCCGAGGACTCACCAAGAATGGCAGGCACACACTCAAGCCTCTGGTGTCTAACTTTCGGATCTGCTGTCCTCTGCCTGGAAGTTCCGCTCTGGTCACCTTCGATGACCCCAAAGGTGAGCTTGAGGAGAGCCACAGAAGGCAGGGAGGCCTGGAAGTTTCCCAGTACTGACTCCTGTGTCGTGATCCCCCCCCCCATGCCAGTGGCTCAGCAAGTGTTACGACAGAAGGAGCATAATATTGACATGGAGGAATGCCGGCTGCAGGTGCAGGTCCAGGCCCTGGAGCTGCCCATGGTGACTGCCATCCAGGTGACAAAATGGCAGGGTCCTCTGACATGCAAGGGGTGGGATGCCGCTGGGTCCTATGGATGAGTGGGCCTACTCTGTCCTGTCTCTCCCTAGGTGGCCAGCCAGCCAGATAGCCACAGAGTGCTGGTCAGTGGGTTTCCTGCAGAACTCAGGCTGAGTGAGGAGGAGCTGCTGGACAAGCTGGAGATATTCTTTGGCAAGGCCAAGAATGGGGGTGGGGATGTGGAGACTAGGGAGCTGCTGCAAGGGACTGTCATGCTGGGTTTTGCTAAGGCGGAAGGTAAGGCCCCTATAGGGGAGGTTAGGGTGCATGGGACTGGGAGAGGAGAGGCCTTCATGACAAATGCCTACTCCTCCCTGTTCCCACAGTGGCTCAGAACCTGTGCCAGATTGGCCAGTTTAGTGTACCGCTGGGCCGGCAGCAGGTCCTTCTGAAAGTCTCTCCCTATGTTAGAGGGGTGATCCATGAGGCCGAGGTAAGTGGCTGGATAGGGCCAAGGACTCGGTCTGCCTGCTAGATACCTGCCTAGAGAGGGCTTAGAGCCTTCAAACCCAATCAGCCCTGCCAAGCAGCCTCCTCTCTGGGCTTCCCCAACCCTCCTATGCTTTCATGGGGCACTGCTTGCCCTAACCTCTGCTCCCCACTGCCCTGCCCTGTACTCCCATGAGCCTTTACCATCACATGTCTCCTTTCCTAGATCAAATCCCAGCCAGCACCTTGCTCAGTGCTGGTGCTGAACATTCCTGATGTCCTGGATGCCCAGGAGCTGCATGATGTCCTGGAGATCCACTTCCAGAAGCCCACCCGTGGGGGTGGGGAAGTAGAGGCCCTGGCAGTTGTGCCCCCAGGACAGCAGGGCCTGGCGGTCTTTACTGTCAAGTCAGCCTAGATCTGCATGTCTGCCTTCTCAGGGGCAGGGATCATGTATTGCCATATGCAGTAGGGAACAATATGTGTGTACTACCACAGTGATGTTCTTCCTCATTTCATGAAAGGAACTGTGGGGCATGGAAGGGCAGCTGCGGGGCGGGGCAGAACCCAGACCTTTCCCGACACTCTCAGAAATAACATCCAGGTCAGGACCCAGGGCTTGGCTTTTTATTGACACAAACACAAAGGCAGCTGTGGTAATGGGGTGGGGGACACAAAAGCAGAAATCGCACTTCCCATATGGAGGCCTCATTTAGACTACAGAGGCTGAAACCCTCCCCCCACCTCCCACTGGCAATGGATAGCCTTTCTTAATCCCAGCTCAGAGACAGAGGGGTTACCCCCTAGCCCTAAAAGTCCCCATTTTTGGCTCCAGTAGCCCAGGTCCTAACCACCCCCTTTAATTCCCCTGCCCCCACCCAAGTTCCTCCTCCCCACCCATGTAAACAAAGTCTGGGGCTGATCCTCAAATCTGCCTCTAGGCTCTGAGAAGGCCCTGAGCCTCTCTTGACAGCAAAAGGAATGTGCTCAGATTCTTACTTTGGTCCCACAAAACCTAGCAGTGTCTCCAGAGCTCTGGATGGTTAAGCTTCCTGCCTCTTCTCCTCCACCACCCTGAGACAGGACAGGGCATAGAACACAGTGAGGGCAACTGACCCCTAGAGGCTGGGGGATGGCTCCCCATCCACTGACACAGACACAGATTTTTGGCAGTGTTATAGGACTGGGGAGGAGTAAAACCCCAGCTCCACCAGGACAAGGAAGGCACTGGGGAGGACAGAGCAGAGAGGAGGTGGAGACAGGGACCCCTACATATACACAAACACATACAAGCACAGGTTTTCCTCTGCTAAGGCACTGAGAACAAATCCAGAGGCCTCAGTGAAGGGTAGGGGTGCTTGGTATCCCTCCCAGAGTGGTGACCTAGGGGAGCCCGTCTGACTCCTGCCCTTGCTGTGAGAGGCAGCCTTGGTTAAGAAAGGCAGCAAGCTGGAGGTGGAAGAAGTCCAATTGTGCTTAAGAAGTTGAGGACAGAAGACAAGATTGGGGACTGAGCAAGCCCAGAGGTGGGCACTGGTTGGCCTGGGTTGAATGGACACTAGGGAGATACAGGTATATGCTGGACTCAGACAAATTAGCCCCACATGCTGAGCTGACACTTTCATTCTTTGGGGAGGTAGTGGGGCAGGGGCAGGAGAGAAAGTGAGGCAGAGACTGAAGCACACAGAACAGGACAGGGAGGGACTGGCTAGCCTTGGCACAAAAGCAGCATAGCAGGCCCAGGGAGAGGGTGAGGGGCAGGAAGTCTCCCTCTGATCTACCCTGTCCCCTTGGCAGGGCCCAGACATCCAAGTGGTCACTTCCCAACCTCTTCTGAGGGCAGGAGTGGGGGAAGGGCAGTCTTGAGCCAGGAGAAAGCTCAGGGCAGGGAAATGGTCATCAGCACAGAGAACTTTGGGGGCAGGGAGGGCAGAGCATCATGACAGAGGATGAAATGTGAGAGGCTGGTGGTGAACACAACAAGGCTTCCCATCTTCCCATCTTCTTCCTTCCTGGCTCTCAAGAGCTCTCAGCCCCTGACCCTAGTTCTCCTTCTCGGGTCCAGGAACCAGGAGGACTTTGCCCACATTCTTCTTCTCCTGCATCTGCTTCATGGCATCAGCCACCTGGAGAGGAAGAAAAGACCACTCCAGGTGTTATCTGCCCCATCTCACAAGAGCCAGCCCCAAAGAGTTGCTCCCATTTGCCCCAGGGATCCTCTCCTGAGACCCTGGCCTTTGTGACCTACCCAGAACCTCCCTGTAGTCATCACACTCACCTTATCGAAGGGCCAGACTGAGTCAATGCGGGGTTTGATGTGGCCCTGATTGTACAGAGCCAGGAGGCGGGTCACCGCACTATTTATCAGCTCTACCTCGCCGTCCAGGTAGCCCAGGTGGAAACCACACACAGCTCGGTTGGCCTGCAGCAGCTGCAAAGCTGTCACACTGAACTGATTCCACCATGTGCGGGCCAGAGCCATCAGATTTCGCTTGGGACCGGTCAGCATGTTGGCCACTCCTAAGGGACAGGGTGTTATGGTCTATGATCCAGGTTGTCAGGTATCTGCCTGCACATCTGAATTCATGTTTGTCTAGCCCCTTCTTCCTCTTGCAACCCACCACACTGGTACCAGGGAATGACAGGACAATCCCTGAGCTGTTGGTTACCAGGCCCAAACTAACTCTTGCTGACTCAAAAATAGTTCTCTGAGCCATAAAGATGGCTCACTGGCTAAGAGCACTGGCTGCTCTTACAGAGCACTTAGGTTAAGTTCTCAGCACCTACATGGTGGCTAACAACCACCCTTAATTCCAGGTCCAGGGGATCCAATGCCCTCTTCTGACACTGCATGCACATGGTGCACTTATATACGTGTAGGCAAAACACTCATACATAAAAAAAAAAATCAAATTTTTAAAAATCGCTCTCTGCCAGATGTGGTAGTACATCCTGTAGTCCCATAAATCAGGAGGTGGAGGCAGGAGAATAAGGAGTTCAAGGTCATCCTCAGCTATATAGCAAGTTTGAGACCAGCCTGGGCTACAGGAGACACTGTCTCAAAACACACACATATACAATGGGCCAGTAAGATAGCTTCGTAGGCAAAGATACCTGCCACCAATCTGAATTCAACCCCTAGGTCCTGCTTGATAGGAGAGAACTGGGGGCTGGAGTGATGGCTCAGGGGTTAAAGAACACTGGTTGTGGGCTAGAGAGTTGGCTCAGCGGTTAACATCAATCTTGCAGAGGACCCAGGTTCGATTCCCAGCACCTACATGGCAGCTATGACCCGCCTTAACTCCAGTTCCAGGGGAATCCGAAGCCCTCTTCAAACCTCCGTGGCATTGCACGACACGGATGCACTCACATACATGCGGATAATACACTCATATACATAAAATAAAAATTATTAAAAAAATAAAATAAAATAAAGAACACTGGTTGTTCTTGCAGAAGACCCAGGTTTGAATCCTAGCGCCCACATGGCAGCTAACAACTGTCTGTAACTCCAGTCCCGGGGATCCAACAGCCTCTTCTGACCTCCTTGGGGATTGCACGACATAGGTGCACTTACCTACATGCAGGCAATACACGCATACATAAAATAAAAATAACAAAATTTTGTAAAAAGTAAAGTAACATTAACAAAAAGGAGGGGGTTGGGGATTTAGCTCAGTGGTAGAGCGCTTGCCTAGCAAGGGCAAGGCCCTGGGTTCAGTCCTCAGCTCCAGGAAAAAAAAAAGACAAAAAAAAAAAAGGAGAGAACTGACTCCTGCAAGCTGTCCTCTGACTTCCACATGTGTGCCATGGCACCAACATGTACACATACATATAATAAATGTAAAAAAATTTACATATAGGCGTGGTGGCACACGGCTTTAATCCCAGCACTCAGGAGGCAGAGGCAGGCAGATCTCTGTGAGTTCAAGGCCAGCCTGGTCTACATAGTGAGTGCCAAGGCAGCTGGGGCTACAGAGAGAGACCCTGTCTCAAAAAGATCCCCCCCAAAATTTATACATACATACATACAAAAGGACTGGGGATGTAGTTTAGTTAGTAGAATGCTGGTTTACCATGTACTATAAAAATCAGGCATGGCAGAGCAAGCCTGTAATCCCAGCATTTGGGAGGTAGAGGCAGGAGGATCAGAAGTTCAAGTTCATCCTTGACTATACAGCAGATTTGAGGCCAGCTTGGAATACATGAAACCCTGCCTCAAAAAAGGAACGATGGACCAGGCCGCACACCTTTAGTCCCAGCACTTGGGAGGCAGAGGCAGGTGGATCTCTGACTTCAAGACCACCCTCGTCTACATAGTGACTTCCAGGTCAGCTGGGGCTACAGGGAGACCCTGTCTCAAAAGGACAAAAAAAAAAAAAAAAAAAGATGGGAGGAAAGGAAGGAGGGAGGGAGGGAGGAAAAGGAAAGGAAAAATTACTCTTTACCAGGTATGGTGCCACATGCCTATAATCTGAGCACTTAGGAGGCAGAGGACAGAAGAATCAAGAGCTCATCTCTAGCCTCATTTGGCCTAGAACTCACTATATAGACCAGGCTGGCCTGGATCTCATAGAGAGCCACCTAATCCACCTGCCTCTGCCTTCCCAGTGCTGGGATTGGGATTAAAGGCATGCACCACCATGCCCGGCTCTATATTTACTTTTTTTGTGTAAAGTGGGCTTTTTAATAAAAATCCAGCTTGCCCAAGAAGCCCAGGGGGTGCTATAGAAAGAAGGCAGACTGGTTGGTTTTGTATCAGAAATAATCTGCAAATAGGAACACAAAATTACTGATGCATGTGAAAAATTGTGGAAGAGAACAAGTAGCTGGCACCCAGGGAGCAGCAATCTTACTGACATATCCAGGCCCAGTCCAAACCCTGACTCTTACTGTAGAGCCCTGGAGTCTCTGGTTCCCCTTCAACCCAAAAGCTCAGGTCTGGCCGGGTGTGGTGGTGCACGCCTTTAATCCCAGCACTTGGGAGGCAGAGGCAGGCCAGCCTGGTCTACAAAGTGAGTTCCAGGACAGCTGGGGCTACAGAGAGACACTGTCTCAAAATGACAAAAAAAAAAAAAAATCTCAAGTCCCCGTGTCCCAGTTTTCTACTCATCAGTCCCACCCTCCTGCCTCATGCAACCTGCTATATCCCAGAACCACTAACTCACCATAGGTGACAACTTTGCCCATGGGTTTGAGGAGGTTGTAGCCCTTGGCAGTATCTGACCCACCCAGAGGGTCCATGACGATGTCCACTCCTGTCACAGAGTAAGGAAACCCAGGAAAAAAGCATTAATGTACACAGATCTGGACACTCTCCTTGTCCTGTGCCATCCCTCCCCAGGCCCTGACCCTACCTTTGGGAGAGATCTTTTTGATCTCATCTACATAGTCCGTTGTGTGGTAGTCGATGGGGTGTGTGACCCCATTCTCCTTCAGCACCTCATGCTTTCTGGCTGAGGCTGTTCCAAACACTGTCACATTCTCCACAGTGCGGCACAGCTGCACGGCTGCCATACCCACACCACCTGCAGCAAGATACCCATGGGGGTGGGGGAGGACCGGACATGGAGTCACTTGGTCACCATTCAGCATTCTAGCTTCCCAAGGAGCTAGTTAGTTCACCACTGTCATTGTGCCCCAGCTCAATTCCATGCTTGAGAATTGGAAGGGAGGATGACTGGAAAGGAGAAGGTGTGGGGTGGCGGCATGTTGCTAAGGACACCAGGCTAGGCCTGGTACGTAAATGTTACCATGGCAACTATACTATAGAGGCCTCTGAGGAACACAGGCCAGGCAGCCTGGTGTTGCCATGACAACAAACCAGCCAGGTTACAGAAAGGGGCCTGGAGGGGAAATCAGGGTGGAGTGAAAAGGGAAGGGACCTGTCACCTGCAGCCATGTGTACCAAGACGCTGTGGCCAGGCCTTAGGTTGCCGAAGTCAAAGAGAACCATGTAGGCGGTGATGTAATTGACCAGCAAGGCAGCAGCTTCCTCAAAGGTCATGGCTTCGGGCATCAGGAAGGTCTGGACTGATGGCACAGTTACCTCCTCCTGCCACATGCCTGACCGGGTCAATACCATCACCCGGTCCCCTGCCTTAAAAGAATGAAAAATATCATTCAGTCACTCATTCATTCACCTACAGGCAATTTGTGGACTTTCATCATGCACCAGACCCCTGGAGATGAAGCAGCAGTAGAGACAGCAGCAGTGGTCAAGGTGTTAACAGTAACAGTATCAACAAGAATTCCCTTTACTGAATGCTCACTGAGGCCCTGTCACAAGTGCTTTATATGTAAATGCTCAATCCTACATCAGCTTTGGGACAGATATCACCCTTATCTCCGCTTTACAGATTCTACACTTCATTATTATGTAAGATACCTGAATGGCAAGAAGCTTACAGTTAGGGCAAGATTACAGAAATGGGCTCCACCATTTGCTGACAGTGTGGCCTCGGGCAAATAAAAATTATTTATTTAACCAGTTTTCTTATCTGCTGCATTAGGGGAATTTTTAGGATGAAAATTTAAGAATGAGAGAACAACATTCAGTGTCTCTTGGTGCAATGTCTAGCAGACAGTAATTACTTAGCAATGTTAGTGAACAGTAATGACAATAACAACAAGAAGGGGAAGTCACCAAATAACTGAAGGAAGAGGGCAGCATGTGGCAAGAGCCATGCCAAAGTGCAGGAAGATGTCTCTGGGTACTTAGGGTTGGATGTGACCACCTCGGGGGCTGTTGTATTTAAGCTAGCTCTGGGAGCCCCAGAGAAAACATTCACTCAGACATGGTAGAGGAGGGTGATGCACAAGAAGAGATGTAGCATCCCAGCCACAAAGGAAAAGGCATTGCCCCCATCTTCAGTCACCTGCTGGAGGGTCTCTTTGCAGGAGGAAAAGGACACAAAGAATCCCTCCAGCTTAGCAACTGAGGTCAAGTGAAAGGCAGAGGGAGGAAAGGGAGTCTCACAGCCAGTAGGAAGTCCTTTCTTGGCTCTCTGAAGAGCATGCAGAGGGCCATCAGAGTCCACCTTAGCTCCTGCCAGGGGACTCAGGATTCACAGGGTAGGGGAATGAGACTCCTACACTGGCCTTTTTTTTATGTCTTCAAGTCCCCATATACCACCGAGGGGGAGACCTTTTCCTGCAAGTTCTGGCCTAAGGGTGAGGTCTGGGAAAGGAAGGCCCAGAATTCAATCTAGCAGACACAGAAACAACCCAGGCAAGCTGGCAACAGTGCCACAGCCAGCTGGGTAACTGCCAGACCCAAATGGAGCCTAGAACAAGTGGCACTCAGGTTCATGCCTAACCTTCAGCCCATCCCAGGTCAGGGCCATGACCCCCTCAGGAGCCCAGTCACCAGAAGGGAGGGAAAGCCCTCCCACAGAATCCAACCTCTTACATCAGATTCTTGCCTTGGACAGGATATCCTGTATTTACCAGGCAGAAAGTGTGGAGAGATGGGCGGCCTTCAGCAGTAATTCAAACTACAATCCACCCCCCTAAAAAGAAATTCCTCTTAGCTCCAAGAGTGGGATTATTTCTATTCTGAAGTCAGGTCAAGGTTGGGGCCAGGGCTGGCTTCATGTAGAAGCCCTTCAAGGAGGAAATGGCTGCATGTTCGATAAATCCAACAAATCCAGTGATGCCTGGGCTGTCAGGTCAGCCAGAGACTGCTTTGGAGAGGCCTCTAAACCCCTAAACACATGAGATGGAGAAGTCTCTCAAATAGTTGGTCATCTAGACGTGTCATGTGGCCGAGATTGTGGCTACGCTTAAAGATAAGTGATAAACAGACCGGCAGAGCTGGGCCAACCTGCTCATGGTGCCACACCTCCCTACCCCAGTCCAAAACGGGCTGCTCCACCCGCCTGGGTTTCTGAGGCGGCGGGGGTGGGGGTGGGGGTGGGTGCTCAGAAAAGGGTGGGGGCAAGGCGGTTTGGGCCGGAAGTTCCTAAGAGTAGCCCTGGGGTCGCGGCCTGCCCGCTGAGTCAGCCGATACTGCAGTCGGACAAAGATCCTGATCCTCCACCTCCCCACCAAATCCCGACTAGTAGTGGGGCTCGTGGTGGTTGGGTCGGGGGGAGCAAGGCTCCCTCTGTCCCATGATGGGCGTGTCCCCTCTAGCCCGGCTTCGGGAGGGGCCGCCTTACACCCCCACACACACCACGGGGTTGCATGTGACTAGTGCTCTGGCGCGGTCACTGCGGGCCCCCGCCCAAGCTCGGCTACACAGCTCCTCAAAGCTCCCTAGGGGGAAAAGCGGGTGCAAAGAAGTCACTCAGGGTCAAAGAACACAAATGCCCCGGGAGTGTTTGGTGGGCAAAGGGTACAGGTGTGGTTTTACGAGGGGGGGGTGACAAGATCACTATGCGCATGCGCGCAGACGCCTTATTGTTTCCCCGCCACCCCCCCCCCCCCCACAACACCCCCCCCCGACAACACCGCTTAGGGGCGGCGGCCACAACTAAAAACGGTACGGGAAGGGGCAATAACGTTCCCGCCACTCCCCGGGAAATCCTTTTCCCCAGGAGCCTCAAGGCATAATTGCTCTCCTAGCTCCCTAGGTTAGTCCAACCTCGACCCGTGCCAGGCTCCGCGCCCTGCCACACCCCCGGCAGCCGCCCACTCGTGCCTCAGCGCCCCTTTCGGTCCTGCTCACCTTACGGTCGCTGACTCCCTCGCCCACGGCCACCACGACGCCCGCGCCCTCCATGCCCGGGGTGATGGGCAGCGGCGGCAGCCTGTCGTACAGCCCTTGCCGGGCCATGAGGTCGGCGAAATTGAGTCCGCAGGCTCGCACACGCAGCGTCAGCTGGCCGGGCCCCGGGGCCGGGGGTGCGGCGGGCCGGCTCTGCAGCTTCACCTTGTCGTAGCCGCCGAAGCTGGTGAGTACCAGGCTGCGCAGCGGCGGCGCGGAGGAGGCGGCGGGCCCTTCAGAGGCCGCGGGCGGCTGGGGATCACTCGCTGCCTCGGCTTTCGGGGGCTGCGCAGGGGCATCTTTCCCGGCTCCGGCCTCGGCCGTCGCGGTCACCGGGGCCGCCTCGGCTGCCTCTCTCTCGGCGGACATGGCTGGACTCCCGACGTGCGCTCCCAGCTGTACAGACCGTGCACAGCTGGGGAGGGCGGGGCGCGGTCGAGTGGAGCAGCGGCTGCGGACCCAGTGGGCGGGGCGGGGCGCGGCGCTTGCCCGGGGCGGAGCTTCGCGCGCGGTGGGGGGGTGGCTTAAGGGCCGGCCCGGAGCCGTGCCATCTGCGAGACCAGGAAAAAGGCTCGCAGTGCCGGGCGACTGCTATGCACCAGGACCTTTTAGGGCATGTAGAGACTGCGACTCGATTTAGTCATATTAAGCCTTATTCAAATTTAAGACTGTCATGGAGAGGTCTGAAGGATGAGCTCCACATCAGATTTGGGGAACCAGCCACCTGTGGACGAGAGCCCAGTGAAATTGTGCCTCAGGTTGTAACTTTAACCACTAATAACCAGACTTCGTGTATTGTGGTCCTGCAGTGACAAACTACGAGAATCTCCTCTCCTCTCTCCTCCCCTCCTCTCCCCACTCTTCCCTTCCCCTCTCCTCACCTCTTCTCTTTCCCTCCTTCCCTCTCTCCCCCCCTTCTTCCCTCTCCTCTCCCATCTCTTCTCTCCCTCCTTCCTTCCCTCCCTTCCCCCCTCTCTCCCTCCCCCCTCTCAACCCTCTCCCTCTGAGATGCTGAGGATGGTGCGCAGAAATTTGTGCATGCACATCTCCAGGCTAAACTAGTTTTGGTAAATGCACTGTACCTCATTTTTCCTTCTATAAAAGTGATGATGCTTGTGTGTTCTAGGTACCTTTACAAGATTATCCAAAACCAGGTAAAAAATTAAATCGAGCACCCTCGATTTAAGGAAAAGCTTTTCAAAGGCAAAAGATGCTATACAAACGGTGGTTGGATTATTAGTCTGAGTCGAGGCTGAAATGGACTTTTGGGTTTTCGCTCTGACTCCAGCCGAGCTGTCCCTCTGTTCTGTCTTCCTCTTGTTTCCTTTCTCCTTCAACCCAACCATCCACCAGAGGACGCAAGCGCTCCCCCTAAAACTTTCCACTCAGTACTTGACTGGAGGAACTCAGTCCACGCCCAGGGTTAAGTTATCACAGCCCCAGATCCGGCCACCCGTCGCCATAGAGACGGAAAGCTATGATGTCACTAACGTCGGGTGGGAGTGTTGGAGTCTGCACTTCCTTTTCTCCAAGCCTGGCCTGGACGCGACAGAGGAGGGAGATGAAACTAAAAAGGCTCCTTCGCAACTTCGCGCGCCCCCCTGTGTTCAGGAAGTGGACGGCTACTGCCGCGCGTGTCCGCACTGGCACACCTGCGTGCACGCGTGGGCACACAAGCCTCGCGCGTGTGCAGCTTCATACGCTACCCCTCTGAACTGCGCCCCGTCTGCCCCGCCCCCCGTCTCCAAGGCGCTCAGCTAGGCGGGTCTCGGCGGACCCCGAACCCTCAAGGGCCCGTGGTGTCAAGCGAGTGCGCTAAACTCTGCTCAGGCCTCGGTCTCCCCAGCTCCGCCCCGTCCTCTCGGACCCGCCCCTCGGCGGTGCGGTGGGAGGCGGGGCCAGGGGGTGCGGCCCCCGGCGTGGGGGCGGGGCGGAGGGGGCCCCGCAGCCCCGGGCGGGGGCTCGGCGCGGGCCTGCGATATGCCGGTGTCGGCGGCCCGAGAGGCTGCAGCTGCAGCGGCGGGGGGGGAGGTGGCAGAGGCGGCGGCGGGGCCCGGGGGGGGGGCAGCGTTGGGGGCCGGCGCGTAGCCGGGACTATGGAGGGGCAGAGCGGCCGCTGCAAGATCGTAGTGGTGGGGGACGCAGAGTGCGGCAAGACGGCGCTGCTGCAGGTGTTCGCCAAGGACGCCTACCCCGGGGTGAGGAACCCGCGTCTTGAGAGAGGGGCTCCAAGGCTGCGGGGAGGGGGTGACAGGGGCCTCGGGGACCGATGGAAACCGGTGTCAGGGAAACCAGGGACGAGAGAAAGAGGCTCCGAGGAGGGGGAGGAGGCGTTGGGGGGGGGGCTCTGGAAGGACTGCAGAGGATTGAGTTGGAAGGAATTAGGGAACACGGTGAAATGGATGGGGATTGGGCACATCAGAGGATCCGGAAGGGCTGGGCATCTGGGAGGGAAAGAGCTAGGGGTTGAAGGGACCCAGAGCGGGTCTGTGATCCTAGCTGAGATTCCCATGGAGGCAGGGGCAGTAGTTCCTGGGATTGTCACTTCGCCCAACCCTAGACTAACTTCTGTCTAGGGACTGAGCTATACGGGCGTGGGAGGGAAGAGGGCAGTAGTCTGGGCAAGGACTAGAGAGAGGATCTCATTTTGACCCATCCGTTCCTGCAGAGTTATGTCCCCACCGTGTTTGAGAACTACACCGCGAGCTTCGAGATCGACAAGCGCCGCATTGAGCTCAACATGTGGGATACTTCAGGTAGCCAAGTCCCTCGAGGTTACCCTGACTTCCAAGGCCCCCACCCTGACCCCTCCCTTGGCTAGACCTGATGATTCCAGGTTAGCTCAGGCATACATCCAGTTTTAAAATGGAACATCAGTTTTCTGCTTACAGCCAGAGAAACTGAGGCAGAGCTCCTTGAGCCTGACAGAAACCATGTTCTTAAGTAGAAAGCCTAATATCCAAACCCCACAGCTGGGTTCTGCTAACCTAAGGAAGTTGAGAAGGAATGACTCTTATTTTGGAACGTGTTTCATAGGAGATGGGACTGGCTTTAGGAGACCTATTTAGAATTTCTTGGGGTGAGGGGAGTAGAAGGAAGTAGTTTTCATTTTGTTTTTTTTCTAGACTGAACTAGAGAAATCTGATAGAGCCCCTAGAGAATAGGAACACTCCACTCCCTGCCTCTGCCCCAAACCCATGGGAAGGGTTTTTATTTTTACTGTACCCTGGAGGACTTTAGAAGATGTCTCATCAAAGCCCAGAAAGCACATATAAAATTTTGTCAGGATATTGATAGATTTTGTGAGCTTCTTAAAGGGATTCGAAACTCCCTAAGATTACAAATCTTTTTTTTTTTTTTTTTTTTTTTTTTTTTTTGTCTTTTTGAGACAGGGTCTCCCTGTAGCCCCAGCTGTCCTGAAACTCACTATGTAGACCAGGCTGGCCTCAAACTCACAAAGATCTGCCAGCCTCTGCCTCCCAAGTGCTGGGATTTAAAGTCGTGCACCACCAAGCCCGGCTACAAATCATTCCTTTTAAAGCAATCCATAAGGAAGCAGAGAGCTGCTGTTTTCCGCTCTTTCCTCTCCCCTCTACCTGCTCCCTTTCTTGAAGAAACACTCCATGATGAGTATTAATGATTGCTCTTTTCCATTCCCTGCTCCCAGCATCCCTTGGCCAAAATCTCTTCAGTTCCCCCTTCCCTTCCAGGCCGCCTACCGGCTCAGACGCTTTATCCCTTCACTTTCTCCCCTCAGGTTCCTCTTATTATGACAATGTCCGGCCTCTGGCCTATCCGGATTCAGATGCTGTGCTCATCTGCTTTGACATCAGCCGGCCTGAAACACTGGACAGTGTCCTTAAAAAGGTGGAAGCCTGGGGAAGCAGGGCCATGAGGGGACCAGACACAAACCAGGAGGTGGGAGTGATGGTTGGCGAATGGCCATCAGCTGGGTAGTGGGTGAAGTTGTCATCCTCTACTTCAGCCCCATTCCTCCCATCCTGCTCCTTCCTACAAATCAGCCCTCAGCGCTTGAAATAGCAGCTGGGGGAGATGAGAGCAAGAAGACTCAGGGAGTCCTTATCTGCCCTCCCCATCTTCTTGGCTGTGGAAGCTCTAGATGGAAGGGTTGGGAATGCTGATCCTGGAGCTCAGAGAAGCCCTTTGGCCTTCTGTCCAGGCCCTTATTTCCATGAGAAAAGCCTGTGGTGAATGCACAAAAGTCAGCTAGGGTAGCCCTAGTTCTCAGGCAGCGGAGGGTGTGGTCTGTCCCCCAAAGTATGGGAAAAGGGAGTGAGAATGGGAAGATTTCAGGCTGACAGACAACCCCATAGTCTCACTGTGGCCCTGTTCTCCTCCCCTTCTCTGACACTGTCCTGCTCTCAACCCAAACCCAGCATTCCCACATCCTTCCTCAGCCAGAAGGGCTGCATGGTTTCTGTATGCATGGAGCAAGGCTTTTCCCTGTATGTCCCTCCACCTGTCCATAACTCCATTTTCTTCCCCAAACTAGTGGCAAGGGGAGACTCAGGAGTTTTGCCCCAATGCTAAGGTTGTGCTGGTTGGCTGTAAACTGGACATGCGGACGGACCTGGCTACACTGAGGGAACTATCCAAGCAGAGGCTTATCCCTGTTACACATGAGCAGGTGAGACCCTTGACCTCCAATCTAACCCCAGTCTGGAGTTCACACACCTGTTTTGTCTCTGATTTGAAAATATCCTTCCTGGCCGACCTAGTCTTTTGCCCTAACCTCTGACTGTATCCCATGATCCTCCTCCAGCCCTGACCTTCAACCCCAAGCTCATAGCCTCCAAGTTCCTTGCTGAGCTGTGAGCTAAGCCCTATAATTTTCTTCCATGCACTTCTTTTCCAGGGCACTGTGCTGGCCAAGCAGGTGGGGGCTGTGTCCTACGTTGAATGCTCCTCCCGATCTTCTGAGCGCAGCGTCAGGGATGTCTTCCATGTGGCCACAGTGGCTTCTCTTGGCCGTGGCCACAGGCAGTTGCGACGCACTGACTCACGCCGGGGATTGCAGAGATCCACTCAGCTGTCAGGACGGCCAGACCGGGGAAACGAGGGCGAGATACATAAGGATCGAGCCAAGAGTTGTAACCTCATGTGAGGGGCTGCAGTGGGGCAGAGAGCCAGGAGGGATGGTGGGAGGCTAATTGTTCTCCTGCCTGCACCTAGGCTTCCTGACCTCCTGACCCTGGCTGGAGGTCAGGGCAGCAGAGGGAGCAATTCTTCTGGTTGGAGGTACTAAAGGATGGAGGGTGTGACCATTCCCCATACCCTCATCCCCCTCTCTGCTGGAAGTTGAGAGAGCTAATAAAGTGGGCATCTGGGGCATGAACTTGAGTGGGCAGGTGTGTTAAGTTAGGGAAGCCAGGATCAAGCAATGACCTTGGTTGAGTCTTCTATAAAATGTAACTTTCCTCCCCATCCCTGTCCCATATCCAGGCTGCCTTCCCTGAGAAAGGGTCAATCCTATGACCTCTTTTCCTTTCCTCTCCCTTGTACATCTGTTCTCACACATTCTAACCTCCAGGCATCATGCACTAAATTTTAAAGCAAGGAAAAGTCCCTCTTTACCATCAGCCCAACAAACAGTTCTAGTTTTCCCTCTCTCTTCCCCAAATAGATCCCAAATAAAGCCCATGTCCATGGAAAACAACTGTGGCTTTAGTTTTGTTCCTTTCTCAAAAACTAATTTACCAGTGTCCATGCCCACAGACAGAACACAAGAAAAAACCATGCTTTTAATCAGAAACACCTTGAGAATCCAGCTAAAGAGGTGGATAGCCCTCAGGGGCCTTGGAGTGAATGGCTGCTCAGAATTACCCTGCAGGGGTCTTGAAGTGGTACGGACTTCTTACCATCCCCCCGCCTCAAGGCTGAAGCAGGGACTGTCCCTCTTTTCTATCCTGAACTCCGTAATGATTGGTGGGAAAGCATCAGCTGTGATTGAGAGTCATCCCCACCCCAGCCCTAGGCCAACAAAAGCCAGTGGAAGGGATGGCCAGAGTACTTTACAGGAAGGACACTGCTGGTCTATTTTCTTGGGAGTCTGGTTTCAGATTGTCCTGTATTCCCTCCCTGGCTCTGGTCCCACTGGTCTCTTTTTGGTGACATTCTCCCCCAGGAATCATTCCTGGTCCTCCCCTCCCCCAATCCTAGTCCCAGCTAGTTCTTCCAGAGCACAGGCCCTACCCTCCCATCCGCTGGCACCCTAATGTAATTTACATCCCACCCCTCCCTGTGTACTCAAGCAACATGTACTGCATCAACTGGGCTACTGACTTGAGAGATTGAGGTAGTCAGTCTGAGCTTCTGGAGGCCAGCCCACTAGGGAAGAGGGGCATCCCCAGTATAAGGGTACCTTGTCTGAGGGACATTGTACACATATGTGCTGCTATGGGAGCTCCATGAGCAAAGGTCTTCCTGAGAGTTGAAGGGGAGTTTGCAGATGGGGATTAGGAAAGGATCGCTTGGCAGAGGGTACAGCAGGAGCAGACACATGGAGGCAAAGATGTGTATGGCACAACTTCCATGACCTCCACAGCAGGGAGAGCAGACAAGGCTGGGAAGGACCTTTGAGGCCACTATAGAGTCCACAAAGGAAGAAAGAGTTCCTTGTAGGGATGTGAAGAGTCACCACGGATTTCAGGCAGAGACCAAAGTGGTCAGAATTGGTTTTCTGGATAGATGGTTACCTGATGCAGTGGTAGGGGTTAGGAGGTTGGGTTCTATGCGTCATATAAAACACCTCCTCCTTTCCCTCTGCCAAATCCAAGTCTTTGGAAAGAACTGCTTCCTAACTCTCTCAGTGGACAGCCCCATCCCATCTCCTGTGGGACTTTTATCTCAACCAGTCTAAGGGATTCTAGGGTAACTTCAAGGGCACTAGACTTCCCTTACTCTCAACTGGTGAGGGGTTGGCTCCGAGACCTTCTTCAAGGGCCCTAAGTCTTAGAGATGCTAGAGAGGGCTGGGGCTCTCATGACCAGTTAGGTGGATCTCTGTCTCAGAGAAAACTGATCCTTCCCCAGTAGAGATGTGTCATAAAAATGGACTAGGAAGAGGGCATGGTGACTCTTGTTTGTAATCATATTACTTGGGAGGCTGAGGTGGGAGGACTGTTGCAAGTTCAAGGGCAGTCTGGGCTGAGACTGACAATCCACCCCCACAAAAAAGTGACTTGGGCCAGGCATGGTGGCGCATGCCTTTAATTCCAGCACTCGGGAGGCAGAGGCAGGCAGATCTCTGTGAGTTCAAGGCCAGCCTGGTCTACATAGTGAGTTCCAGGCCAGCTAGGGCTACAGAGAGACCCTGTCTTAAAAAGATTTAAAAAAAAAAAAAAGTGATTTGGAGAGATGGTTAATCAGTTAAGAGTACTGGCTGCTCTTGCAGAGGATCCAGGTTCCCAGCATCCACATGGCAGCTAACAACCATCCTTAACCCCAACTCCAGGGGATCTGACACCCTCTTCTGACCTCTGTAGGCACTGCAGGTATGTGGTGCACTTATATACAAGCAGGCAAAACACTCATATGCATAAAATAAAAATAAATCAAAAATTGAAAAAAATGGACTTGGAAATTTGGCAGGACATTGTTCCTGGACTTTTCATTACAAAGCAGGCTCAAGGCTGCAGTCACTGCAGTGCAGAACATTTGCACTTCCTCTTTTTTTCCTGACATCCCTCTCCTACCATTTGTGTTTAGAGAATGCAAATGTATTTCAATATCTGCCTAAAGCAAACATAATTAGGAAGATAAATCAGTTGGTGGAACCCCCAAAGTTTAATACATTTCCAAAACCAGTGGGAACAAAATTTGGTCCCCTCTGCAGGGATGATTTGCCAACTCTTATTTCCAAGGAAGAGGCTGGGCCTCTGGACTGAGGAGTCCAACAACAGGTAGAGAAAGGAATGAGGCTGTTCCAGGTATGGTGGCACATGCCTTTAATCCCAGCACTCCGTGGGCATCCTGGTGTACATAGTTTCCAGGCCAGGTGGGGCGGGGGGATACAGGGAAACCCTGTCTCAAAAAGACTTAACAACAAAAAGATCCTTACAGGCTGGAGGGAACCTCACATCTGCCCTGACCCATATGTAAGAGTCAGGCTCAGCTTCCTTCTCTGCAGCTGTTTCCCCCACAAATTAGATACCCATTTGGGAAACAATGTAGCCTCATTAATCATTTAATGAAATAAGCAACTAATAACCCTAATGTTGTCAATGCATCTTAACTTTGGCAATCAGCTTGGGTGGGGTGTACCAGGGTGGGGCAGGGGAGACTCCTGGACTAACCTCTCAAATACTTCAACCTAGGAGGGTCCCTTCTTCCCACACTGTGAGTCTAGCCTTCCAGGAGGAGCAGCCAGGGAAAGAGCCTGAGAGGGCAATAGAGGCCCTAGGGCCTGGGTCCAGTCCTCTTGCTTTCACCCTGGGAAGCTTTGGGCAAGGCCCAGCACCTGTTTGACCCTTGGTCTTCATACTTAGGAAAGAGGTAATATCTACCTCCTTGTGCCGTTGAGGAAGAGCCTGTGAGCAGAAGGTGAGAAAGCTATTTGACTCTGACAGACCCCGTACTTGTGTTGATTTTTGTAAGATGGCTACACAGACTTGAGTGCTTCTGAACTGGGTCTGAAGACATCACATTTTATCTTCTTTTTTTGTACTGAGAATCGAACCTAGAGTTTCATACTTGGTATACTAACATTCTACCACTGTGCTATATCCACAGCCCCTTTTCTTTTTACCTTCTGTTTTGAGATAGTCTAAGTTGCCCAGGCTGGCTGGCTTTTAACATAAGAATTCCTGCCTGAGCCTTCATCATCAGGCCCAACTCTTAACAGCAAAGGCTTCTTTGAGGGGTGGTTTGGTGCTGCAACTTAGGAAATGGAGGATGGAAGGGGAATGTCTGTGTCTTCTATCTGTACCTAAAGGTACAAAGGGCTGAGACCCTTTGGTCTTTATTTTTCTGACTTCTCCTTATGACATTTTCTGGGTTCTTTCTCTCTCTGGATTTTTATGAGCTGGACTCAAACTTACTATGTAACTGAAAATGATATTAAACTGATCCTCCTGCCTCCGTATCCCAAGTATTGGGATTACAGGTTTGTGGACAATGTCTAGCTATGTTTTTGTTTTTCAGATAGGGTCTTACTATGTAACTCAGACTAGCCTTGAACTTGTATCCTCCTGTCTTAACCTCAGGAATGCTGAGATTATAGGCAGATGTCATCATGACCAACTTTCTGAAGTCTCTGAGGAGCCCATGTTGCCGTAGCAACCCACCAGATATACTTGGATTTGTCCTACGGCCTGAAGAAGGTGGACAAGGAGTCATGTCTTTAATTTCCCAGTGGATATCAGGATCCTGGCAGGCCAGCCTAGCACAGTTGTCTCCTCTACACTCTTCTCCAAGAGGGGGACTCAGATCTTTGTTCTAGTAATTTCCTCTACAGTTTTGGCTCTTCTACTGCTTCCCTCTTTTCAGCTGGGTTCTAGGTTGTCCTCCATCTCTAGCCAATCCCTGCCTGCTTTCCTCAAGGCTGCTGTGAGATGAAAGAGAAAGGAGGTTACAGATCCTCAGTGCTGGGGTAGGGCCCAAGAAGCTATACCACAGTAACCAAAGATGAGATGAACACAAGTGCCCCTCCCCCCAAGAAAATGTCTCTGCTGTTGACTCCTAAATAACAGATGTCTGTCTGCATAGTAATGAGCTTAGAGGAATAATTGGCAAGTTTTTCATTCAGTGTCAGAATGAACCTGGAGGCCTTATGTTCATACACACAGACACCCCTTCACCCTGACTCTCCCTTCCTCCAGAGCATAACTGAAGCAGACTCAGATGCTGGCAGCCTTGACCCACAAAAGGGAGGGGCAGATGGGAACAGGGAGGGGCGTGTTAGCAGGAGGGAGACCCCCCATGGTCTGACTTGTCAGATTTCTCTGTCTGGATCACTGCCTCCCCATCCCCCACAGGGGTGAAAGCATACATCTGTGCTGTTTCACCACCCTGCAGAAGGGGCCCAGAGAAAGGTGGGAGTCAGAGAATAGAAGGTCCTGGGGGATGCTGTCACTGGAGGCTCCAGCAGTGGGGCCTTTTGTGAGGATGTGCTTTGCATGAGCCTGAATCACTGGCCTCTTATCCTGCACTGTTAGGCTCTTGTCTGGTAGAACAGATTTTAGAATCAGACATCTACCACTTGTCAGCTGGGTACCCTTGCCCAAGTTACTCAACTTCTCGGATCCTCACTCTCCCCATCTCTAAGAACATTTCTACCTTGGAAATGAAATAAAATGTGTTATGTGGCTTTCGCTGGGCCTGGTGGCACATGCCTGTAGTCCCAGCACTCGGGAGGCAGAGGCAGGCGATCTCTCTGAGTTCAAGGCCAGCCTGGTCTACATAGTGAGTTCCAGGACAGCTGGGGCTACAGGGAGACCTTGTCTCAAAAAG
>NW_008340203.1:2694737-2696496 GCF_000622305.1 Nannospalax galili
AAAAAAGTGTCACGTGGCTTTCATGCCTAGTTTGTTATAGGGTCCAAGCCAGACATGGTTGCACATGCCTATAATCGCAGCACTCAGGAGTCAGAGGATCCCAAGTTGGAGGAAGAAAAACAACAAAATCAAAAACAACCCCAACTTGTTTTTTTTTTTTTCTCTCCACACCTATTCCCAAAACACAGAGACAGTTTCCAAACTGCTGCCTCTCCTGCCAGATCCACCCTTGTTCTGGCAAAGGGTTAATCAGAAGTTTAGTAAATTATCCTGACTGAAAAAGACAAGAGCGGCAGGAACAGAGAAAGAGATTACATACAAGACAGAAGAGAGCACAGTGAAAACCAAAGCCCAGGAGACGGAGATCTAGAACCCCAGATGCGAAAGGAGAAGGGAGATGGTATTTCAGGACTGAAGTGAGCTGAGCTCTGAGCAAGAATCTAGAGTCTGTTCTTGGTAGTGGAAGCCCCAGCTCTGGCTGTTTGACCTTAAGCCTCATCCCCTCTCCGAACCTCTGCCAAAGGATGGGATTGGTTGGCGCTCCAAGGTCTGCTCTCATTGTGAGAACAAAAGTTCCCGTGGATGGCAGAGCTCAGGGGAGGGGGACGCTGTCCACCCCCAACACTATGGCCTATCAGTCACTTGTGCTCTGTCCCCTCTCTCCCTTGGTAAATGATCTGCTGCGCCAGCAAACAACTGTCCATTGTGTCCTAATGAGGGACGAGCAGGGAAAGCCAATCACTTATGATGCAAATGAGTGGATGGCTGCAGCCCGGGCATTCACTGAGTGCCTCTCTTCTGCTTGAGCCCTGCGTGCCCCAGTTGGGCCTTTCTCCCGAGTCCCAGTTCCCATCTGGTCCTGGAGGAGGAGGGGGAAACTCAGCCTAGCGCATGATATTGTCCCTCACTGACACTCCCTGCAGATAGTTCCGACACCTTCAAAGCCTCAGAGCCAGACTCAGTTCTCCCTGCATCAAAGGTGACTATTTTGTTTGCTGGAAAAAAAATGAAATTCATATAACATAGTTTGCCATTGTCAGGTGTACAATTCGATGGTATTTAGTGCATTCCCAAACTTGCACAAACATAAAGCCTAAGCTTTAAGTTCTCAGCCTTCCTGGGGACAGGGAAGCTGACAGGGCCTCAGCAGACTGGAAGAGTTAGGGAGGCTCCTGTTGGAGAAAACCCCAAAGCTGGCCACCAGAGGGACAAATCCGGTGCTTGGTCTTTAGTGGGAGATTGCTGCCTTGGCTAGCATAGCTCTGGGGTCACATTTTAGGAACTATCTGGGGATTTTTTTTTTCCCTTTTGATTTCCTTGGCATTTGGTTGTAAACCAGAGTTGGCTCCTGCACAGATCTTGGTTTCACGGCTTTCAGAGCCTCTGTGGGTTTGGGATGGTCCTATCAGCAGGTTTAGACTGTTGGGGACTGTCTTGGAGCAAATCCTTTGCCTCTAGGAAAGCCCTCCTCTCACTAGGTTCCAGGGACATTCTCTAACTTGACACACAAAATAACTTATTCCAGAGCTCCACAGCTGGAAAGACCTTCCTTAAGTTGTAACTTAGGTTTCATTTGTTATTATACACTGCCATTTAGTTTTATGCATTTTTCAAGGGAAGATGGCACCTGCTTACCTGTGTGCCGGCTGCCTTCATATTCACCCTGTTCTTCCCCTCATCTAGGACTAGGAATGCTTTAAAGAAGGGGGAGGCAGGGGCTGGAGAGATGGCTCAGCAGTTAAGAGCACTGACTGCTCTT
>NW_008340204.1:0-220 GCF_000622305.1 Nannospalax galili
GGTATTTTATTTTTTTTTTGTGGCTATTGTGAATGGGATGGTTTCCCTGTGAACTCTCTCTGACTGCTTGTCATTGGTATATAGAAAGGTTATAGACTTTTGTAGGTTAATTTTGTAACCTGCCACTTTACTGAATGTGTTAATAATTTCTAAGAGTTTGCCTGTGGATTTTTTGGCGTCCCTTAGATATAATATCATATCATCTGCCAAAAGGGATAAT
>NW_008340205.1:0-2029 GCF_000622305.1 Nannospalax galili
CCTGTCCCCTCTGACGTGTTGATGGTCGTGTCACCGGCCACCTCTGACTTGGAGATGGTCGTGTCAGCTGCCCACTCTGACGTACACATGGTCATGTCACCTGCTCCCTCTGACGTGTAGATAGTCATGTCACATGCTTTCTTTGATGTGCACATGATCATGTCGCTTGCCATCTTTGACGTGCACATGGTCACGTAACCTGCTCTCTTTGACATGCACATGGTCGTGTCACTTGCCATCATCGAGGTGCACATGGTCATGTCACCAGCCAACTCTGCCATTAAATGGTAGTGTCACCTGTTCCGTCTGACTGGCAGATGGTCGTGTCACCTGCCCCCTCTGACGTGCACATGGTCATATCACCTGCCCCCTCTGACGTACAGATGGTCGTGTGACCTGCCGCCTCTTATGTGCAGATGGTCGTATCACCTGCCCCCTCTGATGTGCAGATGGTCATGTCAAATGTCCCAATGATGTGCACATGGTCGTGTCACCTACCCGTCTGACGTGTTGTTGGTTGTGTCAACTGCCCCCTCTGACGAGCAGATGTTCGTGGCAGCTGCTCCTTCTGACGTGTACATGATTGTGTCACTGGCCCACAGTGACGTGCAGTTTGTCGTGTCACCTGTCCCCTTTGACGTGCACATGGTCGTGTCACCTGCCCTCTCTGTCATAAAGATGGTCATGTCACCTGCCCCATCTGACGTACAGATTTTCGTCTCACCTGCCCCCTCTGACATGGAGATGGTCGTGTCACCTGCTCTCTTTGACGTGCACATGTTTGTGTTACCTGCTCTCTTTTACGTGCACATGGTCATGTCACCTGCCATCTTTGACGTTTACATGGTCCTGTCACCTGCCCTCTCGGCCATATAGAAGGTCGTGTCCACTGCACCCACTGATGGGCAGATTGTATTGTCACCTGACCCTCTGATGTACAGACGGTCATGTCACCTGCCCACTCTGACTTGCAGATGGTCGTGTCACCTTCCATCTCTGACGTGCAGATGGTCATGTCACCTGCCCTCTCTGAGGTGCAGATAGTCCTGTCACCTGTGCCCTCTGCTATAAAGATGGTCGTGTCACCTTCGCCTGTGATATACACATGGTCGTGCCACCTGCCTCCTCTGACATGCAGATGGTCGTGACTCCTGACCCATCTGACATGCAGATCGTCGTGTCACCTGCCCCCTCTGACGTGCAGATGGTCGTGTCTCCTGACCCTATCACCTGCACTATTTGATGTGCACATTTCGTTTCACCTGTCCTTCCAGATGTGCATATGGTCATGTCACCTGCTCTCTTTGACGTGCACATGGTCGTGTCACCTGCCCTCTCTGTCATAAAGATGGTCGTGTCACCTGCCCATTCTGACTTGCAGATGGTCATGTCACCTTTCCCCTCTGAAGTGCAGATGGTCGTATCACCTGCCCTTTCTGCCATAGAGATGATCATGTCACCTGCCTCTTCTGACGGGCAGATGGTCGTGTTACCAGAACCTGTGACGTGCAGACAGTCGTGTCACCTACCCCCTCAGACATCCACATGGGTGTGTCACTTGCCCCCTCTGACGTCCACATGGTCATATCACCTGTCCCCTCTGACGTGCAGATGGTCGTGTCTCCTGCCCCCATCACCTGCACTCTCTGATGTGCACATCTCGTTTCACCTGTCCTCTCTTACGTGCACATGGTCATGTCACCTGCTCTCTTTGACGTGCACATGGTTGTGTCACATGTAGAGGGTCGTGTCACCTACCCCTCTGACATGCAGATGGTCGTGTTTCCTGCCCCTTCTGACGTGCAGAGGGTGGTGTCACTTACCCTCTTTGATGAGCACAAGGTCGTATCACGTGCCCACTGTGGTGTGCAGATCGTAGTGTCACCTGCCCCCTCTCACGTACAATTGATCGTGTCACCTGCCCCCTCTGACGTGCAGATGGATCTTGTCACTGCCACCTCTGTCGTGCACATGGTCATGTTACGTGCCCACTCTGACCTGCAGATTATCGTGTCACTTGCTCCCTCTG
>NW_008340206.1:0-1578 GCF_000622305.1 Nannospalax galili
GGGTCTTGTGCATGCTGATGCCATTGCTGTAGGTTTATTTGAGCAGGGTCCCACAAGCTTGTGTATTTCCATATGGCCATGCACCTCCTGCATGATTCTTACAATCATTCTGCCCCCTCTTCCACAATGATCCCTGAGCCCTGGGTGGGTGGATCTCAAAATAGGAGGCCTGTCCAAGGACCCACACCCTACAGACTCTTATTCTTTATGTTTTGATCATTTGCGACTGACCTTTTGTATTTCTGGTCCTCTGTAGCATGATGGAGCTTCATTAAATGAGAATCGAGAGAGTCATTAGTGTTCTCTTTACCCCTTGTTCTATGCTCTGAGAGCCTTACGTGTAGAGGTTGTATTTTAGATGTGCCGCTTAGGCTTGGGCAATTCACAGACACTCTCTGTGTATGACCAGTTGTGGATCTCTGTAATAATCTGACCATTGAAAAGAAGCTTCTTTGATGACTGGGATACTTGTCTATAGATTTAAGGATCCATATTTTGCACATAGTAGGAAATTACATTTGCCTAGGGATGACAGCCTTGGAGTTTTCTCTAAGATCTATGACTTCTCCATCTATGTGTATTTGGCCATGTTTACAGTACCAGACATGAGTTTCCTCTCATTGAGTGGGCTTTAAGTCCAATTAGGTAGCTGTTGATTACCCCCAAGATAAAAGTGCCACTACTGCACCAATGTCATTTATTGTGCTGGTCATTGATGTGGTTTTTAGATCTTGAAGCTGGGGTTGGACCATTAATTGATGTCCCTTAGCAGCTTGTGTAGTGATCTCCAAAGCTATGAGAGCTAGCCTTCAGGGGGAGGTGGCTTCCAGGTTAGTTCCAATTCCATTGCTCCAAATCCTGTGTCTGTAGTATGTCCTGTGTTCAGCTATTAATAGGGTCTTACTGTCAAGTTCTGGGAGGCAATCAAGGCCTGTGGCAATAACCTGTGTAATTTTGGGAGTCTCTTGGACTAACCTGGCCAACAACTCAAATGAAGGTGTCTCCTGTCTGGCACTGTTTCTTGTTATGTAGCCTTCAGCTATACACAGGGACTCATGTAGAGATATTGTATGTGTAATTTGTCAGTAGGTTGTTGGACTAATAAGATTCCCTCTGGCTTTTTACAGTAGCTAGGCATTATTTATGTCTCCTCTCTCTCAGTGTCTAAACTTCCTTCTACACCCTCTTCCCTTAAAGTATCCCCATTTTCCCCATTTCTCCCTTGATAATTTCCAACACCATTCAGTCCTTTAAGTGCCACTTTCTGGTCAATCTATTGACACAAAGATATACTGTGAGAATATGAGTTTTCAATAGTTCATACTGGAAAATAGGAAACTGCATTGTACAGAAAAAGGAACTTGCCAAATTCATAAGAACTTTTGTCTTCAATGAAATTGCCATTCAAGCCACAAATGATAATTTTGTTACAGAAAAGCATGTCCTATCACATTAAATTTTGTGGGTAAATTAATAGGGATAATCTGAATGTGATAATCTTTGATATTTTGGTTTCTACCTATCAGCTTATTGACTTTATAATTGCATAAAAATATAGACATAAGAAGTTTCCTATTT
>NW_008340206.1:4144-7498 GCF_000622305.1 Nannospalax galili
TATGAATGCTTTGCATGCATGTATGTAAGTGCACTACAAGTGTGCATTGCCCACAGAGGCCAGAAGAGGATGTCCAGTCCCCTGGAACTGGAGTTCAGGTGGTTGTTGGCTGCCATACGGGTACTGCAAACCCAACCTGGGTCCTCTGAAAGAGCAGCTAGTGCTTTTAATCACTAAGCCATCTCTCCAGCCCCAGGTTTTGTTTTGTTTTTTAACAGCTTATTGAGATACAGTTCATGGGTCACACAGTTCAGCACTTGATGGGCTTTGGATGTAACCCAGTAGAGAACTCTTTCATGCACAACACCCTGGGTTTGATCCCTAAAACAACAAAAAAGCTCCTAATTCATGGCTTTTAATATGTTCAGTTAATATGCATCAGTTTTAGAAAATGTCATTACCTTAAAAAGAAACCCCACTTGTGGGTATTCATTGAGCCCCTAATCCCACAGCCCTGGGCAGGCGCTGGCCTACTCTCTGTCATCAGAGTTGCCTACTCTGGGCATCTCATATAGATGGAGACTTTCTATATGGTCTTTGGGGGGGTCTCCTTTAGCATATTTTCAAGGTTCTATACTGTTTCTTTTTTATGGAATTAATAACTAACATGCTACTTTTTATATTTTATTGTTTTTATTTTATGTGCATGCGTGTATTGCCTGCATGTAGGTAAGTGCACCCGTGTTGTGCAATGCCCATGGAGGTCAGAAGAGGCTGTTGGATCCCCTGGAACTGGAATTATGGACAGTTGTTAGCTGCCATGTGGATGCTGGGATTCGAGCCAAGGTCTTCTGCAATAACAGTCAGTGTCCTTAACCACTAAGACATCTCTCCAGCCCTATACTCTGTTTCTTTTTATTGTTATATATTAGTCCACTAAATCGATTTACCACATTCCATCTTCTTCATTTGCCAGTTGATAGACATTTGGGATTTTTAAGACATGGTTCCTAAAAAGATCCTATAAGGGTTGGTGAGATGGCTTACTGGATAAAATTTCTGCCAAGGTTGATGACTTGAGTTCAATCCCCTGAACTCACTGGTAGGAGAGGAATGTCTGACCTCTGTGCACTGACATGACAAGTTGTCCTCTGACCTCTGTGCACTCGTGCGCACACACAAATAAATAAATAAATAAATAAATAAAGTTTATTTATTTATTTTGTCTTTTTTTGAGACAGGGTTTCCCTGTAGCCCCAGCTGGCCTGGAACTTACTATGTAGATCAGGCTGGCCTTGAACTCACAGAGGTCCACCTGCCTCTGCTTCCTGAATGCTGGGATTAAAGGAGTGCACCACCATGTCCCACCCTCTGCTTTGTTTAGAAAATGTCACTATTTTTATTTTATATGTTTGAATGTATTGCCTGCATGTATGTAAATGCACCCTTGTCATGACTACCTGTAGAGGTCAGAAGAGGGGGTTGTATTCTCCTGCTAGTAGTCATGTGGGGGCTGGGAATCAAAACCCAGTCCTCTACAAGAGCAGCCAGTGCTCTTAATTGCTGAGCCACCTCTACAGCCCCTTCCTCTTCCTCTTCTTTTAAAAAAGATTTTATTTTTCTCGGTCTATATTTTTAGTTGAATTTTTGTGCATTTTGTAACATCTTAATCATATTTAGACCCCCTTCCCCATCCACACCCCTCCATAGCTGCCCTCCCCCCCAGCTGGATTTCATGCTTTTTGTCATATATGTTAAGGGCTATCTGATTAAGCTTCTGTACCCAGATGTCCCTCAGTGCAAGTTCATCCAGTGGAGTGTAGTCAGTCTATCTAGAGTCACTTCCTTAAACAAGATCAACTATCCCTTACCCAGCAGTAATCAGTTGCCAGTCGTTTCTTGGGCTAAGGTTGAGGCCTCCTGCCCATTTCCACTGTTCTGTGCTGGGTTTTTGTTTCACTGAGTCTGCATGGGTCTTATGTATGCTGTCACCATTGTTGTAGTTCATATGAGCAAGTTCCCAGAGACTTCAAAGATTGTTTCCTTATGTTCATTTTATATGTATAAGTACTTCACCTACATGTATGTAAGTACACTATGTATGTGCCTAGTGCCCCCAGAGGCCAGAAGAGATAATCAGATCCCTTGGAACTGGAGTTACAAATGGCTGTTAACTGCCCTGCGAGTGCTGGGATCATAACCCCAGACCTCTGGAAGCACAGAAAGTGCTCTTAACCACTGTGCCACCTCTAATGAGCAAACTATTCACACACAAAGATGGAATCCCCACCCCCTTTTTGTGCCTTTTTGAAACAGGATCTCCCTGTAGTCCCAGCTGGCCTGGAACTCACTATGTAGACCAGGCTGGCCTTGATCTCACAGAGATCTGCCTGCTTCTGCCTCCCAAGTGCTAGGATTAAAGGCGTGCACCACTATGTCAAGCCTGGATTATCACTTTTAATAACAAAAGCAAAGCTCAGAACACATAGTAGAGTAAGCTATTACTTGTGTATGTTTTTGTGTGTGCATACAGAATATATTTGAGAGAAAAAAATGAGAAACATACCTGGTGTCCAGGAAGAACCCTTAATGGCAGGACAAGATGAGAGGGAGCCACTGTAAGTGGAATTGTGGGAATGCTATCTATTCAAATAGCAAATCAACCATTTAATAAAAAGAATATCTTGGTTGTCTTGCTGTAAAATAAGATTTCTAGCTGGGTATGGTGCCTGCAGTTTCAGCTGCTTAAGGACTGAGACAAGACCATTGCTTGAGCCAACAAATTCAGTGCCAGTGATGGATAGCAAGACTCCCTCTCTTTTCTTATGTGTATGGGTGTATTTCCTGCATGTGTGTTATTGCACCTGTGTTGTGCAATGCCCACGGAGGTCAGAAGAGGGCATTGTATTCCCCTGGAACTGGAAGTACAGGCCACATGGGTACTGGGAATCAAACTCGGGTCTTCTGCAAGAGCAGCCAGTGCTCTTAACCACTGAGCCATTGCTCCAGCCCCAAGCCCTCCCTCTATTAATGATGTGTGTGTGTGTGTGTGTGTGTGTGTGTGTGTGTGTGTGTGTGTGTGTGTTTGGTTGTTTCAATGTGTGGCTGTGTTTTTATTATACCTCACATTCCCGTAAACTTTTCTGTAATGTTTCTTGAAAATGAGATAGAAACAGAACCCAGGGCCTCTGTAAGAGGAACCAGTAAGTACTCTTAACTGCTGAGCCAGCTCTCCAGTCCCATTATTTATATGTATATATTTTAAGTATATTTATATGTTCTCAAATCTGTATGCACATATACATGTTTGTGGGCATGCATATTTTTTTTCTTCTTTGATTTATTTATTTTTATGGGGCTTTTGGCTACTCTAACACTCCCCTCTCTGAAGAGGTAACCCTAAAATCTTTTAAG
>NW_008340206.1:8236-8983 GCF_000622305.1 Nannospalax galili
AGTCTTATATCTGAGCAGCACTTTCTGGTTAGGAACAAAATCATCAATGAGAAATAATTGTCTAAACAACTTTTTCTTTTCTTATTTTAAAAAACATTTTATTATTTTTATTTTATGTATATGAGTGTATTGCATGTATGTGAGTGTACCTGTGTCATGCAATGCTGCGGAGGTCAGAAGAGAGTTTTGGATTCCCCTGGAACTGGAGTTAAGGACGGTTCACAGCCACCATGTGGGTGCTGGGAATCGAACCCGGGTCCTCTGCAAGAGCAGTCAGTGCTCTTAACCTCTGAGCCATCTTTTGGGAGACTTAAGCCCAATGTCTGGGAAGTGTAATCACTTGAGCTCTTAAAGAAATATACTGATGACTTTATTCTTTTGTTATACTTTCATTTTGGGTGCTTAGGACCATACAGTTGGCCCAAATAAATCATTTTATTTTTACACTTAAGGTCATTTGAGGATCCGTTCCTCAGGGGTCACATGGGCTTGGGAGGAGCTCCTGGCTCCTTCTTTTACCAGTTCCATCTATATGAAGATAAGTCAAAGGTCCTGCTTGACCATGTCTGGCTTCACTTGGAAGCATGAATGAGATGTTTCCTCTGAGTTGACCCTCCTCTTTGTAGACTGGACACTGATTCAAGTCCATTTCGTGGGGTCGCTATGTTCTCTCTGAACAAGAGGACAGTTACAGGACACCACAGTTACAGGACATTTTGAGAGATGTTCCGTAGTCCCCTGGAACTT
>NW_008340206.1:9254-10282 GCF_000622305.1 Nannospalax galili
TATATATCACAACAAACCTAAAGAGGCCTTCATCATTTGATTAAGTGCTTTCTCATTTTTTGTCTATTTTGGAAAATATTTCCATTTCTCATATTCTTTTAACATCTTTTACATTCTCATTTTCTTTTTTTAAAAAAATTAATTATGAGACACAATAGCATTAACAAATAAATTTTCTGTCTGCTGTGAGACTTCTTTTCTGGGGATCCTAAGCAATGCTTATTCCCTTTTAAGGTTCTAGTGTTAAGCAAATGTTTGATTAAAGTTTTACTGGGGAACCCATGAATTTATTAGCTTACTTACTGAGATAACTGGTAGGTTGCTGAGGTGTATGTATGATCTGAGGGTACACACACTGGAAAGCCATTACCCCAGCATGGGTCATGCCTTCTCTTCCTAGCCTTCTCCAGATTGTATACTTTAGCCCTCCTCAAATCCAGGAGGTCATGTGTGATTAGGGCCAAATTACATACAGTTGGCTGGGAACAGTGGCTGGTGAGGGTCCAATGACACTGCTTGGCTCTCCTTTAATGAATGAGCACAACCATCAACAAGCCCAATTGTGATGATGTTTAGCGATCAGGCTCAGCTGAAGTCATGATGATGGTAGTTATTTCATGCAGAAGGGACTGCTGTACAGCATCATCTTACTAAAAGGACCTGGAATTTAAAAGGATTTGGTCCTAGGATCTACATATGAGGAGAACATACATCGTTTGTTGTTCTGAGTCTGTGTTACTTCACTTAGTATAACAGTTTCTAAATCCATCCATTTACCGTGAAGCAGGTTGCTAATCCCAGTGCTGGGGAGGCAGAGGCAGGCAGATAGCTATGAGATCAAGGCCAGCTTGGGGTGGTCTATATACATGAGCTCCAGGCCAGCTGGGATTACATAGTGAGACCTTGTCTTTAAAAAGTCCTCTTTGTGAACACGGTTATAAGGAAGCACATGTGTGGGCTTGTACCAGAAGAGCGTTATTCATTTCCCTTCTCCAAACTCCTACAGAACAATCACATCAAGGGAGTTT
>NW_008340206.1:10999-11401 GCF_000622305.1 Nannospalax galili
GGTGGAGATCCAGTTTTGCCAGCATCAGCATCATTTGCTGAACATGCTGTCTTTCCTCCAGTGAATGTTCTTGGTCCTTTTGTTAAATATCAGGTGGCTGAAATTGCATGTACTTGGGTTTGGATCTTCAATGGTGTTCCATTGATCTATGTGTCTATATTTTGTGCCAGTACCATGTTGTTTTTATGACTATAGCTCTGTAGTATACTTTGACATCTGGTATAGTAATCCCCCTAGCATTGCTCTTTGTGCTCATTGTTGCTTTGGCTATCTGGGGTCTTTTATTCTTCTATATAAATTTAAGGATTTTTTTTTCTAATTATGTGAAGTATGTCATGGGGATTTTGATTGGGATTGCACTGAATCTATATATTGCTTTTGGTAGGATCATCATTTTCAGAA
>NW_008340206.1:12552-14376 GCF_000622305.1 Nannospalax galili
CCCTATAATGTTCTGTATCTTTCTGGTGTCTGTTGTGATGTTTCCCCTTTCATCTCTGATTTTGTTGATTTGGAGGTAATCTTTCTTTCTTTTGGTTAAGTGGGCTAGAGGTCCATCAATCTTGTTTATCTTTTCAAAGAACCAGCTCTTAGATTCATTGATTCTCTTTATTGTTTTCTTTGTTTCTATTTCATTTATTTCTGCTCTGATTTTTTTTTTTTCTTCTTGTCTGATGGGTTTAAATTTCACTTGTTGCCTTGCATTGCAGTGTTGTCATTTATTTGTGTTTGTTCTGATTTTTTTAATGTTGGCACTTAAAGGTATTTTAATGTAGGCACTTAGAGCTACAAACTTCTCTCTTAGGACTGCTTTTAATGTGTCCCAGAGGTTGTGTTGTATTATCCTTTTCATTGAATTCCAGGAATTCTTTTCTTTCTGTCTTAATTTCTCCTTTGACCCACTCATTCTTTAGGAGTGTGTTGTTCAATTACCACCAGTTCGTGTGGTGACTAGGGCTTCGTCCACTGTTGATTTTGAGCTTTATTGCATTGTAGTCTGATAGAATGCATAGAATTATTTCAATTTTTTTTTTATTTGTTGAGGTTTGTTTTGTGGCCCAGTATATGGTCAATTTTTGAGAAAGTTCCATGGGGTACTAGGTAGAAAGTGTATTCATTGGTGTTTGGGTGTAATAATCGGAAGATGTCTGTTAGGTCCATTTGATGTATGGTATCATTTAGTTCGGATGTCTCTCTGTTTATTCTTTTTCCAGTTGACTTGTCTAATAGAGAAAGTGGGGAACTGAAGTCCACTACTCTTACTGAGTTGGGGTTAATCTGTGTCTTAAAGTCCTGTAGTGTTGTTTTTATGAATTTGGGTACACCAGAGTTTGGTGAATATTTGTTAAGGATTGTAATATCTTCTTGGTTAACTGTTCCTTTGATCAGAATGAAGTGACCCTCCTTATCTCTTCTGATTAGTTTTACTTTGAAGTTTATTTCATCAGATATTAGAATTGCAACCCCTGCTTGTTTCTTAGTGTCTTTTGCTTGCAATATTCTTTTTCCATCCTTTTACCTTAAGGTAGTGCCCATCCTTAAAGGTGAGATGGGTTTCTTGCAGACAGTAAAGAGATTTTATTTCTTAATCCATTCACTTAGTCTGTGTCTTTTGACTGGGAAGTTCAGTCCATTGATATTTAAGGTTATTATTGAAAGGTGTGTATTGGTTGCCATCATTTTGATTGCTGTTCTTGTTCTCTAATTTTGTGTTTCCTAGATTATAACTTTATTTTCTTTTGTTGCCCTTGTTGTATAGTTGTTTCTCTCTCTGTTCTTTGTATTGCTTCAAGTATTCCTTGAAGGGCTGGTTTTGTGCACATGTATTCTTTCAGACTATTCATGTCATGGAAGATTTTTCTTTCCCCCTCAACTATAATTGTCATTTTTTTTTTTTGGTCTTTTTGAGACAGGGTCTCCCTGTAGCCCCAGCTGTCCTGGAACTCACTATGTAGACCAGGCTGGCCTTGAACTCACAGAGATTCACCTGCCTCTGCCTCCCAAGTGCTGGGGCTACAGGCATGAGCCACCACGCCCGGCTTTATAATTGTCATTTTTGCTGGGTAAAGTATTCTGGGCTGGCATCTATTTTCATTTAGTACTGGAAATACCTTGGTCCAGGATTGTCTGGCTTTCATAGTTTGCACTGATAAGTGAGATGTAATTCTGATGGGCTTTCCTTTGTATGTGACTTATTTTTCTTTTGCTGCTTTCAGTTTTCTCTCTTTGTTCTGCACATTTAGTGTCTTTACTATGATATATCATG
>NW_008340206.1:14927-27115 GCF_000622305.1 Nannospalax galili
GCTGGGGACATAGTGTTTTGGCTTTCCATTTTATTATTCTTTCGTTGTTGTTTTGACATGTGAATTTCTTTTGTTGTTTATGATTCTGATATGAGAATTAAGTTGAAGTATGCTTCAGTTTGTATTATCTGGGGGCCTAGATCCTTTCTTTATTGGTTATGTAAAGCTGGTTGGTGCAGGGTTCAGGTTCTTTCAGGTTTATTTTGGAGGGAACTGATGGCTTCAGATCAGCTATTCAGGGCTACCCACAGAAGCCCAATTCAGGTTCCAGTCAGGTACAGTCAGGCTTCCTTCACCATGTGGAGGCAGGATTTGGGGGCTCTCAGGCAGTCCCCTGTGTTCTCAGGCCCTCTGCCTGAGGGAGGTCAGAACTCAGCACTCTCTGGCCATTTGCTGAGATAAGAGCCTCTACACTGGTGGAGGTCTGAACCCATCCTCTCAGGCTGTAGGCTAGGATCTCAGCCTTAGCCTACCAAAGCCAGATCTGCCTGGGGCCTTGGGCAGGGCCTCATTTGGGGGCTCTCAGGCAGTCCCCTGTGTTCTCAGGCCCTCTGCCTGAGGGAGGTCAGAACTCAGCACTCTCTGGCCATTTGCTGAGATAAGAGCCTCTACACTGGTGGAGGTCTGAACCCATCCTCTCAGGCTGTAGGCTAGGATCTCAGCCTTAGCCTACCAAAGCCAGATCTGCCTGGGGCCTTGGGCAGGGCCTCATGAAATCCCAGGTAGGGGGATGGGTATGGTGCAATGAGGGGAAGCTCACCACGTGGAGGCAGGATCCAGGGGCTCTCAGGCGGTCCCCTGCATTCTCAGGCCCTCTGCCTGAGGGAGGCCAGAGGGAGGCTAGAGCTTGGCACTCTCTGATGGTCTGTTGAGATCAGATGGAGGTACCAATCCACCCTTCAGGCTGTCTGCTAGGATTTCCGGCATGCATATTTCAAAACAACCATCAAAGCCAAGGAGAAGTTTCCAGCCAAGGATGCCAGCATGTGAAAAAGCAAGAAATTCTAGATCATTCTTGGTTAGCTGGCCGGTTCAGTGAGAGGGTGTATGCCAGTCCACCTCTATGGGGAGTAGACAGAGGCTGAACAGATATTAGGGCCAATTTATGAAGGAATGAAGTTAGGGAGTTTGGCCTTTACTAGGCCATGTGGGTTCTATGTGTGTGTGGTGTCTTCGAGCAGGTGGTGAGAACAATGTCCAAAGAGGAGGTGGTGATGGTGTTTGTATAGATTTGCCTGTTCCACAAGACTCCAGGAAAGACATCTCCACCAAATCAGGTTTTTGTTCTTAGGGGAGATTATCTCATATTTGGGAGTTATTGACACATAGCATGCATTTCCTGTGTATTTAAAAATTTTTATTATTTTATTTTTATGTGTATGAGTGTATTGCCTGCATGCGTGTAAGTGCACTCATGTCATGCAATGCCTGTGGAGGACAGACAAAGGTGTCAGATCCCCTGGAACTGGAGTTATGGACGGTTGTTAGCCAGCATGTAGGTGCTGGAAATTGAACCCGGGTCCTTTGCAAGAGCAATCAGTGCTCTTAACCACTGAGCCATCTCTCCAGCCCCACATTTCATATGTCTTTACAATAATTTTTATTATTAGATTTTTTGAGATAGCATCTCATGTAGTCCAGATTGGCCTCAAACTGTTAGTGAGGAACCAAGAGTGATTTTGAATTCCTGATCCTCTTGTTTCACTTCCTGCATGAAACTGGAGTGGACTAGAGTTCAGAGTAGAACTAATCCAAGCTGGGGACTGTATTTCCAAAACCAAGTGTAAAAGCCTGGTGTGGTAGCTCATGGCTGTTATCCCTGCATTCAGGAGGCAGAGGCAGGAGGATTGCTATAAGTTTGAGGCTCGCCTTTCTACATAGTGATTTTTAGGTTAGTCAGGATTACATAGCAAGAACCTGTCTCAAAAAAAGGGGAGGGGGCAGGGGAGGGCAAGAGAGATGGATCAGCAGTTAAAAGCATTGATTACTCTTGCAGAGGGCCCGGGTTCACTTCCCAGCACCCACATTGGTAGTTAATAACCATCTGTAACTCCAGTTCCAGGGGATTTGATACCCTCTTCTGACCTCCATGGGCATTATATATAAATAGTACATTACATACATGCAGGCAAAACACTCATAAACATATAAAAATAAATAAAGGGGAGGGGAGGCTGAGGATGTAGTAGGTTAGCTGGTAGAGTGCCTGCCTAGCGTGTACAAGGCCTGGGTTTGATTCCCAGCACTGCATAAATCAGGCATGGCAGCACTGCATGGGCCACACTAGCTGACAAAAGTAGTTAGGTAAATCTAAGTCCTGACATCCATGCTTTGGGCCCTGAGAGACCATCCTCAGACCTAAGGCCAATGAGCAAGTGTGGGGGTGGGTGCCACAGAAGTAGAAACAACCCATTTCCTAGGATTTGGGAGAGCTTCACTGATCAACGTCCTGCAGACTGGGAAGTCAATCCTTGGAGCAAGCGCTGAAATCTCGGTTTTCTCTAGTGCTTCAGCTAGACCAGGAGGTCCATTTCCTTTCACCATTCCAGGCCGGGAGTTGGTGTCTCCTAATCCCTGCAGGAGCTGAGATTTAAGTGATGTCATTAGTCCTTCCAGCCTGAGACCAGATGCCCTCGGGGTGGGGACACCTGGTGTCAGGTGGGTGCATTGCACACCGAGATCTGCACCTGTGCGCATCCATCTGCTGGGACTAAGAATACAAACTATAGTCACATTCTAGGCCAGTCTTGTCTCTCATGGCTTTCCCTCCACCCCACTGCACAACAATGCCTCCATTGTTGAAAACTCCAGAGAAGTTCCTTTACACAGAACATGCTGTGTGAAAACAAAGCAAGAGCTTCATAAATCAGGCTAAACGGTGCGGCACTGCATCAGGAGGTTATGAATCAGTATCCCTGCTGATCTATGCAGTCAGGGCACAAATGTCTCCACACAGCTTTGCTTCATCCTCTACAATCAAAGGAAACAATCTTCGTTCCTCCATCAGAGACTTCCTCTCTATATCCCTTTCAGGTATGCTGACACCTCTTGCTTTCTGACCCTCACAGCACAAAATTCACACAACCAAATTGCTTATTGAGGGACCACTGAATACCAGATTAGGGGACTTAGAAGTCAGAGCAAATATCCATAGTAATGTATCACACAGTATGATAAATGTTGTAAAGGAAAAGAATAAAATGGCCTGGAATCACATAAGAAAGGGACTTGACCAATTCAACGAGGAGAATGACATTAAAACGTGCAAAATTCCTAAGGGAGGAAAGAGTTTGGTTTCTTCACAGAAGTAAGAGGAATATGGATCTGGCCAGAGTTAAGGGAGGGGCTAAAGGTATGTCATGAAAGAGCAGGTCATAATAATCTTTATTATGAAAGAGAGGGATTTGGGGGCTGGAGGTTGGCTCAGTGGTTAAGAGCACTGGCTGCTCTTGCAGAGGACCTGGGTTCGAGTCCCAGTACCCACATGGTGGCTAACAATCATCTGAAACTCCAGTTCCAGGGGATCTGATGCCCTCTTCTGATCTTTGCAGGTATTGCATGGCATGGGTGCACTTGCATACATGGAGGCAATACATTCATACACATAAAATAAAAATTATTTTAGAAAGAGTGATTTCAAGAGGAATGCTGGGAGATCAAATGCGCATTGTGAGGAACAAGTGGAAGAATGGAGAGTGGCTGGAGCTTACGGTGTGGAGGTTGGGAAGTGATGGCACATACAGAACAAAGTGGATTGTCAGCATAGTTAGGGGGTGAACTTAGTGGCACTGAGATCAGACAGGAAGTGGGGTGGAGGATAGGGAAGCACCAGGATTCCTAGTGGAGGTCTCCTGCTCCATGGCTGGGCTGTCACAAACTGGGATAAGAAACACACAAAAAAGCCTCCGATTTATTAAAGGATAATTATGAATTTGCCACTTACGGATTAGCTGTAAACTGCAAAAGAAAATTCACTTCAGTCTATTTACACTTAAGGATGTTGAACTCTGGGAAGTAATAGAATTTATCTTCTATTAAAAGAAGTAGCTAGCTGGTCCAGGTGTGGTGGCCCATGCCTTTAGTCCCAGCACTCAGGAGGCAGAGGCAGGTGGATATCTGTGAGTTCAAGGCCAGCCTGGTCTACATAGTAAGTTCCAGGCCAGCTGGGGCTGTAGGGAGACCCTGTCTCAAAAAAAGACCCCCGGGGCTGGAGAGATGGCTCAGCAGTTAAGAACACTGGCTGTTCTTGAAGAAGACCTGGGCTCGAATCCCAGCACCCACATGGCAGCTAACAACTGTCCGTAACTCCAGTCCCAGGGGATCCGACAGCCTCTTCTGACCTCCTCAGGCATTGCACTATGCGGGTGCACTTACCAACATGCAGGCAATACACACACATAAAAATATAAATTAAAAAAAAAACAACAAAAGACCCCCAAAAAGAAGTAGGTTGGGGTCTAGAGATGGGAGCGCAGGTAAGAAGACCGAAGCAGAAGTTAGTGAGGTTTAAAAAGGGCATCCTAGCACCTTGATTTTTTTTTTTGAAGGTCAGCATGTTGAGTAGCCCTTCTTTAGGGCAGTCTAGGGGTGGAGTGTGATCTGTGTGCTGATACATATTTCTTCATTCCTTCAGCAAAATTTGGAGCACTTTCTCTGTACAGGGATGCAAAGATGAGAGATACAGGTCCTTTGTGCACTCAGGACACTTACCATTTAGAGGAAAAGAGGTGGCGTTCAGCCCCTTTCAGTTTCTATGAATGGACGCTACAAACGTGATTTCTAAAGAAGAAATGTTTATCCAGCTTATGGTTCGGAAGGCTGGAAGTTCAAGACTGCATGGCTACCCTTAGTGAGGTCCCTCTTGCTGACAGGGACAATGTGGAATCCTGAGGTAGAACTGGGAGTCACATGGCAAGCAGAACCTTGCCGTAGCTGTGCTCTCTGCTCTTGTAACCCGCAGTTGTACTGGACTAGGTCGCATTTAGCCTTAATTGTCTCCCAAGGGCAACCTTTAAATACCACAAAGTAAGACTTCCCCTCACGACATCATCAGTTTTGATGGGGATAATTGCAAAGCATTGCGGAGGCAAACAGGTGGAAACAGTGCAAAGCCTCCTAAGTGCGTGTTTAAGCCACTGGAGTTGCCTTTTCTGTATTCTGCAACGGATCCTTCTGAATACAAGAAGACCAGCTAGGAAACTAATGCAAGTATGTGTAAGTGACACAGACGGAGGCACCGGGTGGGGACGATGCAACACACGGTGAAAGTGGGTGAAGAGGGTCAGAGAGTGAATATGCAGGATCCCAAGGGTTAACTTCATCCTTTTCTTATTTAAAACATAATGCCGGGTCAATAAAAAACTTTAGGAAACTCAGTTAAGCAAAAGCTATTAAGAAAATTGGAGGTTGGAGAGATGGCTGGGCTGCCGAGATCACCTGCTGCTCTTCCAGAGGACAGGAATTCGATTTCCAGCAGCCACATCAGGTGGCTTCCCACGGCCTGTAACTCCAGTTCCAGGATCCAACACCCTCTTTTGGTTTCAGTGGGCATGCACATATGTGGTATACACACAGACACACATACATGTAAATAATAATAAAAAAGAAAATCAAGACTCCTGCAAACCTCAGCAGAGATAAGCGATGCTGACATTTTACTGTTCTTCCCACCCCACCCACTCTCTCCATCGCTCTCCTCTTTCCTGAAGGTTTTCTCGACGTAGATGCGTAAACACCTGACACCGTTTAACAAAAATGCCATCTCAACTATTTGTTTTCCTGGGGAGAAGTGAACAAACTCAATTCACCCTAGATAGGGCCCTGACAACAGATGAAGGACATGATTCTACTCAAGGCATGCTTGATGGACCAATAAGTTTACTGGAGTCACAGGAGCATGGGTGAGGGAGGGGTCACTTACCGGAGCGTGGGCGACTCAAAGGTAGCAGCTTCACTGAAAAGCCCACCTCAGACCTACCTGGTGTGATGGTGCACACACACCTTTAATCCCAGACACTCTGGAGGCGGATTTACCTCTGAGTTCCAGGCCAGCCTAGTCTACATAGCGAGTTCCAGGACTACACTGAAATCCTGTCTTAAACCAGCTAGCCAAACAAACCAAAATCCGCAAAGCAGCCCACCACAGCACGGTTCCCTGTAACCGCCCCCAGGCACCTCCACCAGAGTCTCCTCCTCCAGAAGTTTCTTTCTGAGCTCTCTGAGCCTTGTAACTTCCCTCATCTTCCTGGGCCTCCCTCGCCCCTCCGGCAGAGACTGTTTTCATAAGAGGAACCGGCCACACAACAGCAGCAGGTACTGTTTCCTAACCCGTCCTGTTCTGCAGTAGGAGCGCACTGGGGAGGCTTTCGCACACCAACACCATTGCACCGGCTACTTGTGACTACAGGGCAGCGCCACTCTGTCATCTGCGTCTGCTCTGGAGGCAAAAGGCAAGAAGACCACTTCGGCCCTGGAACGTGGACCTCTGTTAAAACGCCCAAATAGAAACTTAATGGCTACACGCATTCCATTATGTGAATGTTACCTGCATATTTTATTTAAAAAAAGTTTCTCGTTCCCCAGCACTCGCAGGTGAGTCTCAGATGGAAGGCTAGTCTGAAAACTTACACCAACAATCACATCGTTCCGAAGCCGCCCATGTGGCTTTTAGGGCAGATTCTCCCTGACACAGGCAGTGCACTTCCAGTGCTGACAGGTTTTGGACTTCGGGTGTATTAAACTATCCTAGATATGCCCTGTCACGGGCGGATAAACGACAGGAGTGATTATGTAAAAGTCGAAAAACTGAAGCACCCGCTTCCGCAGCGAGCAGGGTTCGAACCTGCGCGGGGAGACCCCATTGGATTTCAAGTCCAACGCCTTAACCACTCGGCCATCGCTGCTACGAAGAAAGTTGGAAGGCGGAGACACTTTAGTGGAACCAGCCGCGCACGCGCGCCAGGTCCAAGAGTAGGCGGGGCCTGTGGCCGCCCTGCTCCCAGGTGGCTGGAGCTGCGGGATCTGCAGCCTGGGAACCCGGAAAAGAAGGGAAACACGGTCCAGGGCGCTCGGGTCTGAGCAGTGCCGACCCCTGCATCCTGGAAGTCGCAGCGGAGCCTGGCTTCTGCTCGCCCACCTGGCTGTCGCCCTCCCGCTTGCTCCCCTGCTCTCGAGCCACCTGTGAAACACAGAGCTGTTGGGCCGCGTTTGGCGGGCCCGCCCTCCCGGAAGTTTCTGCATTTCGGGGAGGGACGCCGCCGTGAGTGGCGGGAGGCCAAGCAGTCGGTGCTGTGCGCAAATGGCCCTGGTGAGGTATGACGACCGAGCTAGGTGCCTTCTTTGCGTTGCCTCGTGGGCATGCCCCCACCAGGAGACCCGCACTCCGAACGCTTCACAGCCACCTTCGCGCTCATTCCAGTGCGCACGCGCAGCTCCTGGGCGCTCTCCCCGCTGCGCGTGCGCAGCTCCTGGCGCTCACCCTACCGCGCACGCGCGTTCCTACCCTTGCTTAGTTCCCTAGGTGCTCTGGGAGTCACCGAGCTGCTCCTAGGGCGGGAAGGGGTCCGTGTGCAGTTGTAGACTACCTCTCCTGATGGGCATATGGCCGTGGACTGAGCGGTTATTGTGGAGGAGGCAGGTCTAATCCAGTACCGCATGGGCACAGTGATCCCTAGCACCTGGATGTCAGTGTATCCTCATGTCACAGACACTAACTGCCCGGATGGACTTTGATCGTGATTTTAGATTCTAAACGTGCATCAACATAACCAATGTAGGAACCCAGCCTTTTCATTTGTTGTATCTTGATCTCTTTTTTTTCTTGAGTCAGGATCTCAGCTTTGTAGCCCTGGCTGGCCTAGAACTCGGTCTGTAGACCAGGCTGGCCTTGGTTTTACAGAGATTGCCTGCCTCTCCCTCTGAGTTTTGGGATTAAAGGGGATAGACTGTCCTAACCTCAGGAAAGCCATGAGCTTCATTAGAGGAGGCCATAAAGGCATAAAACCATCGTAGTGGCCTAATGGTTCTACCCCCAGTGACACTCCCAAGCCTGAGAGAGTGTTTGTGGAGCCCACCTGTCTCCTGTAGGGCCATAGGTAACATTCCTGCCAGTTTCTGGGGAAGTAATCTTGACAAGGAGACTCTCAGTCACTCCAAGGACACCGAGCCGGGGCACTAACACAACGCCTCAGTAAGTGCAGCTGTGTCCCACAACCCTGGTATTAAAAACCCGGGTTTTCTTTGTCTAGTTGTAGATGCTTATTTCCTGCAGACAGCCTCTACCTCTCTCTGTATCTTCTTTGAATAAAGGAAGATAACTTCCTTGCCTGTTGCAGGTCTGGCTCTGGTTTCTTGCCTCTTATTTTTCTATCTTTATTTTCCAAAAATCTAACAAAAGGTCTGTGCCACCACGCCTGGCTTCTTGTATATTTGTTTTGATCATTTATGCAGATACATGATGGTAGTATTTATTAAAGGATCTGTCTGATAGAGTATGTGAATTTCAGAAGAGCCACAGCCTAATTAGAAGCAATAATTCCCTTAAAGTGTCTAACTGGCCCTAAATTGGCAGCCTGGCCTTGCTCAAGCCCTATCAACTGGTAACTCCTTAGAATGAGAGAGAGAGAGAGAGAGAGAGAGAGAGAGAGAGTTTGTGGAGCCCACCTGTCTCCTTTAGGCTATAGGAGATAACTTACCCACCTGTCTTGAGAGGAGAGACCCTCAAGGACACCAAACCCGAGCACTGATTCAGTTCCCCACAAAATGCATCTGTGTCTCACAACTTTCATATAAAAATCCCCGGTTTCTTTGTCTAGTTGTAGAAGCCTGGTTTGCCAAGTCAGCCTCTACCTCTCACTGTATCTTCTTTGAATAAAGGAAGATGTATTCCTTGCCTGTTGCAGGCCTGGCTCTGCTTTCTTGTCTCCTCCTTTTATTCTCCAGAAATCTAACACTATCTTTACTGTCCCGTTCTCCTTTTAAAGAATGCTTTTCATTTATAATATTAACAAAAATAGTGATTGGTGATGGTTAAAATTCTTAAATAAAAATTTTCATTCTGAGGAGGCTGAGACAGGAGGATTGTGTTGAAGGCCAGCCTAAACTACCATGGTAACACCCTCCCTTAAAGTCATAAATATGACTTTTTTCTCCCTGAGGAGTATGGTGGTGAATGCCTTTAATCCCAGCACACGAGAGGCAGAGGTGGATCTCTGAGTTCAAGGCCAGCCTATATCTGACTTCTACTCCAAAAATATCAAGGATCATTGGGGAAGAGGTGGTGGATGACCACAAGGAAACAGTTCTCAGACTATCGGGAGGTTACTTATAAGAACCAGCAATGGTGACAGCATGTACAAAATACCCATAAGCTCAAGTGAGACAAAAATCTCAGCATAGACATGGAGAAGTGTGTGAGAAACCCGAACGCTACCTGAGGAGACTGATGGCTGCTGGGAGGGGAGAGTCAGTCTCTTTTAGGGGTGTGACTCTTGGTTGGTTAACCAGGCTCCAGTGGATGATGGATCCACACCGAAGGACATTTGGGGATGTAATTTTGGGGATGTAATATATATATATATATTATATATATATAATAGAGTACATGAATTTGTGTGTGGGGTTCCAGATAGGGGAGAGGATTCAAGTATGATCAAAATACATTGTATGAAATTCCCAAAAATTCAGTAAAAAAAGAAATTAGAAAGAGTGTGATCTTGTGCTGACAGTGCCTTCTGTTCCAGGTCACACTGATAACAGGATGGGACAACATGCCCCCAGTGACTGTAGAGATAAAAAATGATTCATAGAACTCTCTTAGGCAAAAACCTTAATGGAAAGGAAAAGTGGGCCAAGGAGATGGGGACAGCACTGATTATGAAAGATTCAAGTTGCCTCCAAATCAGAGGAAGAAATAGATGCTTTTATCAAGTTGCTAAGAACGTCTTTTGTCTGGTAATTTTCCTTCCGTCTTCCTTCCTTCTTGGAACTCCCTCCCTCCCTCCCTCCCTCCCTCCCTCTTTTGGTCTTTTGAGACAGGGTCTCCCTGTAGCCTCAGTTGCAGTTGGCCTGAAACTTGATATGGAGGCCAGACTGGTCTTGAACTCACAGATCCACCTGCTTCTGCCTCTCGAGTGCTGGGTTTAAAGATGTGAACCGCCACCACCATGCCCTATTTTTTTCTATTCTTTTTAAAGATAGGGCTTTAGTTAAAGCTTGGTATTTTTCACATGTGATCCCCAGGAGTAAGGAATGTGATTTTTCCAGATGGCTTCTGTGAGAATGAGGCTTGTCTTGCATGGGGGCAACTACTTTGGTCTTAGAGCCAGATTGTCTTTATTAGAGTTTATGTAAAAACCTAAGTTTTTGTGGAGGCAGCACGTGTCTGTAATCCTGTCATTAAAGGCAGGAGAATCAGGAGTTCAAGGCCTGTTGTATAGCAAGTTCAAGACATGGTGTAAAAAACAAAACAAAACAAAATCATCTCAAAAGAAGTCAGACATTTAATCCTAGAGTCAGAACATTGATCAATTATAGGCCAAGGGCTGGGGATGTAGCTCAGTTAGTTGTTAGAGTGCTTACCTAGCATGCATGCAGCCCTGGGTTTGATCTTCAGCAGCTCATAAAAGTGGCTAAGGTCATCTTGGGCCACATTAGAGCTTGTAACAAAACACCAAACAACACAGGAGATGGCTCAGCAGGTAAAGGTACTTTCTACCAAGCCTGACAACCTGAGTTCCATTCCCAGGACCCACATGGTAGAAGGAGAGAACTGACTGCCACAAATTGTCCTCTGACCTCCTCTTCTACACTGTGTCATGCCCTCCACTCCCCCATAATAAATAAATGCACAAAACAAAAAAAGAAACCAACAACAAAATCCAACCAACCAGCCAAAAAAACCTGTAGGACAAGCTGATCATAGTGGACATGTCTGGGATTCCATTCCCCAGGAAGCAGAGGAGGAGGACCACAGGGATGCCAGACTGGGCCTAACCTGAGATGGCTCAGAAAACCAAGGGCTGGGTATGTAGCTCAGGGGTCAAGTAGAATGTGCAGGGTCCTAGGTTTGGTCCTGAGCATTGTAGGGCATAGCAAAGAGGAAACCAAGTGAAGGTATCTGTGTTCTTATATGACCATTAGGCTGTTAAATTTCATAGGCATTTTCATACAACTTTTATTTCAGGGTCCAGATCCCAGGATTTGGCCCTCTGCAGACCTAATGATTTTTCTGATGGTTGACTTTAGATAGCCTCTAGTATACAAAGGCTGTTAATACTTAGAATATATATGTATATGTGTTATTTTATTTTATTTCTTTTTAGTAGTTAGAATATTTATATAGGCATTTTTACCTTGTAGGCAGACTTACATAAGAAGTTAATTAAAATAAAAAAATTCTTTATTGTTTTTATGTGTATGTGTGTATTTTCTGCATGTAGGTAAGTGCACCCGTGTCGTGCAGTGCCCGCAGAGGACAGAAGAGACTGTCGGATCCTCTGGAACTGGAGTTACAGACAGTTGTTAGCTACCATGTGGGTGCTGGGATTAGAACCCAGGTCTTCTGCAAGAACAGTGTTCTTAACCGCTGAGCCATCTGTCCAGCCCCCCCTCCATTTTGAGGATTCTTACAATTTTCCTAAGTATTGTACTGACTATTTCTCCAAAGAGTTTATGAAAATATAACAAAATTTTACAGAAGACAAATTGACAATTGTGTGTGGAATTTAACACAGTTGTGTAACTTAAATCTCTAGATAATGAAAGAAGTGTAAATGTGTGTGTGTGTGTGAATGTTTGTGGGTGTGTGTGTATATATGTGTATCTGTGTGTATATGGATATATAACTAAAGATCAAAGCAACAAAATGATTAATAAATTCTTAGATCGGTCTACCTAAGCTGCCATAACAAAATGCCACAGGTAAGGAGGCTTAAATATTGGGAGTTCATTGTCTCACAGTGTTGCAAGCTGAGGTTCCAGCGACGTTGATTTCATTATGAGCTGTCCTCTTGACCTCTGTGCTATGACCATCTAGCCATAAGAGCTCATATCTCTGTGCATGGGTGAAGGGAAAGAAAAAGAAAAAGATCTTTCTTCATACAAAGCTACTTGTCCCATCACTTTAGGCCTTGCCTCTATGACCTTATTTAACCTTCTAAAGACTCTGTTTCTACAACATGTGAAGTTAA
>NW_008340206.1:27773-32921 GCF_000622305.1 Nannospalax galili
TAAAAAAGGTTTTTTTGTTTTTATTCATTTTTTGAGTGTTTTGCCTGCATGTATGTAAGTGCACTATGTTTGTGCAATGCTCATGGAGGCCAGAAGAGGGTGTTAAATCTCTTAGAACTTGAGTTTTGGATGGTTGTTGGCTGCTATGTGGGTGCTGGGAATTGAACCTGGGTCCCCTGTAAGGGCAGCCAGTGCGCTTAACCACTGAGCCATCTCTCCAGCTCTTAATTCTAGCTTTTATAATATAACTTATGAAGACTATTGGGTACACTTTGAGATACAAAGACCAGAGAACAGTTTCCCACTTTATTGAATATTTTCTTTCTTTTTAAAACACTTAAGTTTGTACTGTCTTTCTTTTGGAGACGTGTGGAACAATAATCTTCAGGAAAAAATAATGTATTCTTTAAAAAATTGTTATTTTATGTGTATGAGTGTATTGCCTACATGTATGTAAGTGTACCTGTGTCGTGCAATGCCCACAGAGGTCATAGGATGGTGTTGGATTCCCTGCACTGAGGTTGTTAGCTGCCATGTGGGTGCTGGGAATCGAACCTGGGTCCATCTGGAAGAGCAGTCAGTGCTCTTAACTACTGAGCCATTTCTCCAGCCCCAATTTATATAAAACTTTATGTCATGACATAAAGCAGGTGAAGAGGCAGAGCCTTATCCTAGATGAGGCTAGTCTTTGGAAATCAGCAGGTCTCAAGGTGTTGACTTGGGCCCAATCTCATCTGAGCATCTGACTCTTCTTCTAAATCACTAACTGTTGGCAGAATTTGGTTCCTGTGGTATAGGACTTGTTAGCTGTCAGTGGAGGCCTTTTCTAGTCCCTTGCATGAAGCCTTTTCATGCTACTTTGTTTCTTTAACGTCTGCAAGAGAATTTCTGTGTAGTTTGTTATATCGAGTTTTATATAATGTATCATGGAAGTGACTGTTACGGACAATCAAGTGAGGAGGATTATATAGGGTGTTAGCTGCAAGAGTGGGGATCATGGGACCCATGTCAGAACTTGGCTTACCACACAACTCGGGACAGGCCAGTCAGACTCTTAACTTCAGATTTTCATCTACTTGTATCATTAGGGAAATTTCACACAGCACACATGGTAATCAATGAGGGGTGAGCAGTCTGGTACTTTACCAGTCTTGTGTCTGTCACTTGAAAGGAATAAAGTTGACAGCAATTGCAGTTTTAGAGACTTAGCCACCTCTAAACGTTTGTGATTTTTTTTAACTTAAAAAAATTTTTATTTTTATTTTATGTATATGCATGTATTGCCCGCATGCCACCGAACCACGTCTCCAGCCCCAGCATTTGCTATTTCTACAACATTCAGGACATTTTTTTTTTTTGGTGTGTGTGTGCATGGTACTAGGAATTAAATCCAGGCTCTGACACATGCTAGGTAACATTCTTTACAAAAATAGAAAAAAAAATCCCTAAAATTCATAAGGAAATAAAAAGATCCTGAATAGCCAAGCCAGTCCTGAACAGAAAGAGTAACGCTGAGACATCACAATACCTGACATCACAGTATACCTCAGAGTCATAGTAGCAAAAGCAGCACAGTGTTGATAGAACGGACACAGACACACAGAGCAGTGCAATGGAACAGTGGGCCCAGAAATAAACTCATGCCGCCACAGCCATCTGATTTTCAACAAAGGTGCCAAAGACACACATTGGTGAAAGACAACTTCAAAACTAGATGTCTGTAACTAGATTCCTATATCTCAGCTTATTAAAAAAATAATTTAAAGCAGATCAATGAACATAATGTAAGACCTGAAATGCTGAAGCTTCTGGAGAAGAAGTTAGGGGAGGCTGGAGAGATGGTTCAGCCGTTAAGAGCACTGGGTGCTCTTGCAGAGGACCGGGTTCAGTTCCCAGCACCCACATGGCAGCTACCAACCATCTGTAACTCCAGTTCCAAGGGATCTGATGCCCTCTTCTGACCTGTGTGGGCATTGCATGACACAGGTACACCTCCCTGTGTACCCATACACATGAAATAAAAATAAGTAAAATATTTAAATAAAAATACACCCGTACACATTAAATAAAAATAAGTAAAATATTAAAAAAAAGTAGGGAAAACACTAAGGTAGCAGCATAGGCAAGATTTTGTGAACAGGACCCCAACAGCCAAAGAAACAGACAGCGGGAATCAACAAGACCGTTGTAGGGCCAGATAGATGGCACGGCAGGAGAGGCAGACCTGACAACACTTGGATTCCATAAAGTGGCAGGAGAGAACGCTTGACAGTTCTCTGACACTGACGTGTATTGTAGCCTGTGTGCATACACATACATACACACATACACAGATGCAGACACAGACACACACGCACACACACAAAGTCACTGGAGAGCTAAGGAAATAATTACCTAAGTGAAGAGACAACCCACAGTATGGCAGAAAATCTTTGCCAGTTATTAAGCTGATGGGATTAATATACAGAATATAAAGGAGCTTAAAAGTTTAAGCACCAGCTCCCCCTCCCCCAAGTCCATTCAAAAAATGGACAAATGAACTGAGCAGACAGTTCTCAAAAGAATACAAATGGCCAGTAAATACATGAAACAAAAGTCTGACATCCTTAGCCATCATGAGAATGTAAATCAAAACTACATTGGGACTACATCTCATTCCTGTCAGAACGGCTGTCATTAAAAACAACAAGAACCAACCAACAAATGCTGTATGTGGAGAATGAGGAGCCCTTATTCACTACCGTGGGAAGGTAAACTGGCATGGTCACTATGGAAATCAGTATGGAGGTTCTCCCAAAACAAATCTATCCTCTGATCTAGCTATACTACTCATCGGCATTCCAAAGGAATCTAAACCAGCATGCAGTAGACATACCTGCACAGCTATGTTACTTATTGTTTACAATAGCTAAGCTATGGACTCAGCCCAGGTATCCATCAGCAGATGAATGGCTGAGAAATGTGGTATACACACAGACTGTTTCAAAAAATTAGTTATTTGTGTGTGTGTGTGCGTGCGTGCGTGCGTGCGTGTGTGCACCACAGTGATTGAATGGAGATCAGAGGACAACTTTCTGGAGTTGGTTCTCACCTTCCACCTTTACATGGATTCCAAGTATCGAACCCAGATCATCAGGCTTTATGGCAAGAGTTTTTTCCCTCCTGAGTCATTTTGCTGACACACATAATGGGGCTTTATGCTTCAAATAGCAAGAAATAAATCATGCCATTTTCAGGAAAATGGATAGAATTTTAGAACATCATGTTGAGTGAAATAAGCCAGAATCAAAAAGATAAATATGCCAGCAGGGCGTGGTGGCGCACGCCTGTAGTCCCAGCACTCGGGAGGCAGAGGCAGGTGGATCTCTGTGAGTTCAAGGCCAGCCTGGTCTACATAGTGAGTTCCAGAACAGCTGGGGCTACAGGGGACCCTGCTTCAAAAGACACACACACACACACACACACACACAAAAAGATAAATATGCCATGCTTTCTCTTTTATGTGGAAGTAGATTAGGAGATAATGGACATATGGGGGCTGGAGAGATGGCTCAGCAGTTAAGAGCACTTACTGCTTTTCCAGGGGACCTGAGTTTGCTGCCTGTAACTCCAGATCCAGAGGATCCGATAGTTCTGGTCTCCATGGGCACCCACTCTCGCATGCACGGACCTACACAGAGATACACACGCGCACATAATTAAAAATAAATCTTAAAAAAATGGACATAGGGGCTGGAGAGATGGTTCAGCAGTTAAGAGCACTGGATGCTTTTGCAGTGGACCGGGGTTCAATTCCCAGTGCCCACATGGTGGTTAACAACCATCCAAAACTCCAGTTCCAGGATTCCCATGCCCTCTTCTGGCCATCGCGGGCATCACATGATGATGGTGCACTTACATACATGCAGGCAGTATATTCATGCGCATAAAATTAAAACCAGTAAAAACACCAAAAACAATTAAAAACGAATGGAAGCGGGCAGACTACCAGGAAAGGGGAAGGAGTCAAAGGGGGGTGAGATGGGGAAATAAGTCTAGAGTATTGGGTGTGTGTTAATAGGATCCAAGCATGTGCTATATGTGAACAAAAAGTCACAACGAAGCATTCATTTCTATAGTGAATAGTAATAACAAAAAATAAAATAATTTCTAAGAGTCATGGCACATGATTATAATCCCATCATGCAGGGGGCTGAGGCAGGAGGTTTATGAGTTTAATAAACTAAAAAACCCCCCACACAAGATTGCATTTATTATTAATTAATTTTATATGTGTGTGGGTGCATGTGTGCCATGGTTCAACTCAACTTATGGAAATCAGTTCTCTCCTTTCACTGTGTGGGTTACAGGGATTGAACTCAGGTCTTTAGGCTTGGTGGCAAGTGCCTTTAGTGACTGAGCCATATTGCCAGCCTCCCCCCAAATCATAAGACTTTTATGAAAATGTGTCATTTCCCTTCACCATGCTCACGACTCTGTTGTATTCTCCAGAATCAACATCCATCTTTAACTCATAGCTGTTTATTAGTTCTGATAATCCATTTTCTAAAGATTTTTATCTTTTGAGTTTCTATTGTAAAATATGACCTTTACATATACTGCTCCTTTCTCACATGTTTTGTAAATTTTTTTGCAGTGCTTGAACTTGGGGCCTTCTACATGCTGTCAACTGATCTGCTACTGAAGAACATTACTAGCCCCAAGTCTTTACAATTTTTTTTTTGGTCTTTTTGAGACAGGGTCTCCCTGTAGCCCCAGCTGGTCTGGAACTCACTATGTAGACCAGGCTGGCCTTGAACTCACAGAGATCCACTTGCCTCTGCCTCCCAAGTGCTGGGATCAAAGGCATGTGCCACCATGCCCCACTAAGTCTTTACAATTATATGATTGTGTTTGGTTAAAGTTCTATGTCTATTTTATTATTATTTGTTATTGTTACAGCTAAGCCACATATATGTTCCGACTAAAATTTCTTTCTAGTATTACTTTTAAAAAATTTACTTTTTCCCAGCATTTGGGAGGCAGAGGCAGGCGGATCTCTGTGAGTCAAGGCCAGCCTGGTCTACACAGTGAGTTCTAGGACAGCTGGGGCTACAGGGAGATTCTGTCTCAAAAAGACCAAAAAAAATTATTTTTATGTATATGAGC
>NW_008340206.1:34100-35736 GCF_000622305.1 Nannospalax galili
TTTTTTTTAAACATTGTGTATCTCAACATGCCTTTATTTTCATGTATTTGATAGTGTAGTTGGGCAAAAAACAACATGTGTGTGTGTGTGTGTGTGTGTGTGTGTGTGCATGTGTGTACATGATTACATGCATGCATGCTCTGGAGGTAGCCATACACGTTAGGTTCTCCACCACCGAACCATGCTCCAGCCCTTATATATTGTTTATTTATTTAGTGTGTGTGTATGTGCACTCGTGCACACAGATGCCAGATATTCATATTGGGTGTCTTCCTATGCCAACCTCCACCTTATTTTCTGAGGCAGGGTCTCTCCCTGAACCTGGGTGACTATGCCAGCTGGCCAGTGAGCCCCAAGGACACAGCTGCCTCTGCCTCCCCAGTGCTGGAATAACAGCACACAGGTGCTGGGATCCAAACACAGGTCCCTGCGCTTTTGCAGCGGGTGCTTTATGGACGGAGCCCAAGAATTCACTTCACTTCTTGGTCTGCAAATAGCCTGCCAAAAGGAACCCACGCCTGTGTACCCTGCTTGCGAGCCCAGTGACTGCTGACAGACTGCGTAGCACGGGCCAATCAGAAAATGATACGCTGACTAAAGGGACTTGGGGGCAGAGAAAAGGGAAATATAAGGCCTGCCCCCTCCTGCATTAAACGAGCCTGAAGCACCTCGCCTAGTGCTTGCTTTAACCGACTCCTGGTGTCTATGTCGTGATTCCACGCCTCTTGCCCCCCATAATTGGCAGGGGACCCGATCCAGGTTAGGGTCTTCACAGCTGGCCTGAGGAGAACCCACAACACCTGGCGCCTGAACAGAGACCCCTGTCCATGGTGTTGGCGACACCCAGAACCTTGGTTCATTCAGTAAGTAGGCCCCGGATTTGTCTGTTTCTTCGGCTGCTCGAGGGTAAGTGAGTAGCCCCTTCCTCTGTCCCCTCCACTGTGTCTGTCGTCTTTATTGTTGGACTAGTTTGTTAGATCAGGGAGGCACACTCCGCCACGTGGTCCCAAAGCCCACGTCAGCACCTCCCCCCTCTTGGCTCCTCCCAGTGAGTCCACATAAAGGCTGATCCATCCTGAACTCAGAGCCTAGGCTTCGGGTCACCCTGTTGCCTGTCCCAGAGATACCGTGTGAGCATACGGCTGGAAACGTCACGGCCTCCAGAAGTCCCTCACTGAGCACAAGACATTTGGATCCAATACACCTTTACATGTCGGGGCGGTTTACATCCAAGTGGCTCACAGTGCTTCTTTGCTTCCTTTGTGCCCTCTTGGTAGTCACCCTCGTCTTCTACTTTTGTGGTGAATTCCCCTTGGTGAGACCCTCCCACAATGGGCAATTTACCACCACAATGCAGGGAACCACAAACGGCAGCACTCAAGGTGCTCCTTAAAACCAGAGGGTTGAAAGTGAGACCAAAAGATATCGAACACTTTTGGGATGAAGCCACTAATTTAGCTCCAGGGATCTCCCCTGAAAACATGTGGGACCCTGACACATGGATGCGGGTCCTCTTCCTGGCCCCCAAAAGGAGGTCGGGTCAGGGATCACTCCCCCCAACATCGTTCGTACTGATCCTCCTAGCCATCATTGCTAGCCTTAAATCCTCCTCTCCTGAGGAAGTCATCTCGGCCCA
>NW_008340206.1:37484-38280 GCF_000622305.1 Nannospalax galili
GCATAATTATTCTTCTCTTTCTACTTCTTAAATGCCTTGTTCTTCGTTCCCTCAGTCAGAGAAAATTCAGTCACTTGGTGTATCAGGCCCCCAGAGCAATACATGAATATTATTTCAACCCGCCCTATGCAGCCCGACAGACTTGGCTTCCTAGTCTAATCTAAAAGCACTGTTTGACCCATCTTGGATCATCACTTACCTACTCCTGACAGGCATAATTATTCTTCTCTTTCTACTTCTTAAATGCCTTGTTCTTCGTTCCCTCAGTCAGAGAAAATTCAGTCACTTGGTGTATCAGGCCCCCAGAGCAATACATGAATATTATTTCAACCCGCCCTATGCAGCCCGACAGACTTGGCTTGCAAAAATGTAAGAGGCCTCCTACAGATAATTCCCCACATCGACTGATCCCCCAGGATGATACTCCTTGGAGGGCTGGTAGCCAATGATGGGTAAGCTCCTGTTGGGTTGAATCAACCTAAGCCAGGACATGGATGTGTACGCCCATGCTCCAATGACAGGAAAGGTTCATGCCTGAATAGGACAACCTAAGACAGGCACAGTCCATGATCTTGGGGTCATCCCAAGGCAGAGCTGCCTACAGGCTCTCGCTGGACAGTCATTTTTAAGGAAAAAGGGTGGAAATGTAGCAGGAGGCCTCCAAAGATGGCGTGGACCCAGAGCCCTGGGATTCAGCAAGAATTCACTTCACTTCTTGGTCTGCAAATAGCCTGCCAAAAGGAACCCACGCCTGTGTACCCTGCTTGCAAGCCCAGTGACTGCTGACAGACTGCAT
>NW_008340206.1:38362-61140 GCF_000622305.1 Nannospalax galili
CGGATGCCAATAGGTCCCATTATGGCATTGTCATTCAGCACATGGGAAAGGATGACGCCTGTTATGTACAAGCCAATCCTGGCTCTGTCCAGTTGGGGGAGCTCCTGGCCTTGCTAAAAATCCTCCAAGTCTGCCAGATTGAGCCGCTCAATATATTCTCCGACAGCCAGTATGTGGTTCAGGCCCTCAGATGTCTTCCCTTTGCTCAGGTAAAAGGCCACAAGGATCCCATCCGTAGAATGATGAGAGCTCTCAAGGATATCCTACATAACAGGCAATGGCCCTGGCACATCTCCCACATAAGATCACACACCAAGCTCCTTGGGATCTTGGCAAAGGGAAATGACAAAGTAGATAAACTTATTATGTCTGTAGAGATTCCTCTACTAGAACAAGCCAGAGCCTTACACCAATAATTTCACCTTTCTCCTTGCAGTCTGCACCACCTTCTACCCGACCTACCCATCTCTCAATGCAAACATCTGAGCAGGTCTTGCATTACATGTACACCCCTTGCTCCCTTAGGCCCCCTCAATCGATATGGGAGACCCAAGTGGTCTCCTACCCAATGCCCTCTGGTGAATGGATGTCACCCATTATAACTCCTTTGGTAATCTTAAGTATGTCCATGTCATTGTTGACACCTACTCCTCCTTTCTTTTTGCCATCGCTCAAGCCGGTGAAAAGTCCTCACACACCATTAAGGCGGCCAAATCAACAATGCTGGTAATGGGAGTGCCATGGACCCTAAAAACTAATAATGGCCAGCTTACACCTCTCTACAATTCCAATCATTCCTGTCAACATGGAAAATTAGCCACTCCCTTGGCATCCCTTATAATTCACAGGGACAAGCCATTGTGGAGTGGCAAATAGGACCCTCAAGGAAACATTACAAAAATTTGCTATCCCTGAGTCTAAAAGGGACCTGCACCTGGCTCTAATTGAAGCTCTAGTCATTTTTATCTGTCCCTCGATAAAAATGGGTTGATCCCGACCTACAAACACTGGGCTACCATACCTAGGCCTACACCCCTGCCACTAGTGAAATGGAAGGACCCCATAACATGTCAATGGCAACAGCCCACCCCCTTGTTAACAAGAGGGTGGGGCTATGCTTGTGTGTTTCCTCAGACAGAAACAAAGCCAGTATGGGTTCCAGAGAGAGATGTGAGACCAGCAACCGACCAACAAGACCCCCAGGACTCAGAGACCTTGCCGCTATCTGGATAATTGGTTTGGTCTTCCCCACCCCTGCCACAGCCCATGACATCTGGGCCTTGGTCCCCTCCCTGCCTATACTCTTGCCATTATCGCGTAATTTCCCAGCCTACCCCACCCTCTATTCAACTAATTCTATGCTTGGCCTCCCTGCATAATTTCCCAGCCTACCCCACCCTCTATTCAACTAATTCTTTGCTTGGCCTCCCCACCATGGACCCAGTTACTTCCTGGGAATCACTCAATGGCTCCTGGCCCCTAAATAACTCTCTATGCTTCACTACCAATAATACATCCTCATGCATTGGGCTGTTCAACCTGCCTCCTCGGGTTACATGCTTAAACTCAAGGGCCTTTCCCCTACCTTCAACAACACCGATGTAGCCTTGGTCCTCGCTGCACTGGGGACAATCATAACAGGGAAGTGGAGGGGACTGCCACCGCTCTGCCCCCATTTTGCCCTGCCATTCTATGCCCACCGCTCCCCAACTGCCCAGGCACACGCTCCCTTGCACCCTTTTTCCTCATGCTCCCTACACCGTGGCAGAGATGCCACCCTAAGCCCACCCTAAGCCATCCCTCCCTTTTGCCGCTTCAGCCACTCCCCCTCTAATGACCCCCTAGGATCTTGGAGACAAGTGGCCTCCACCTATCCCTGTGGTATTAAGATCTCCCATACCAACCATGAATCAATACTCGGTAACTGGGACCTCTGTGGTCCGCATGCCTGCATGGACATCAGGCTGTTACTGGCACAGCAGGGCCTTCAGCTTTCTGACGGCACTTACACTAACACCAATCCCTCTACTTGTGCCCAAACCAAAATCCTTACATCCATTGATCACACAACATCCTGGCCCCCTACCCCCATTTGCGAGCGGCCCCCATTTGCCTTATTGCTAGCCAACCTCGGTCTTCTGCAAGAACAACCAACATTCTTAATCGCTGAGTCATCTCTCCAGCCCTCCTTGTGTGTCTTTTAAAGTTATTTTCAACATGTCTTTCCAGCTTATTTTCTATGCATATATTAACAGATTCTAGAAAATATGGTCATTGTAATCTAAAATTTTGGCCTTAACATTATGGAATAAGGTTTTTCCATGTCATTAAAGATACTTTGTGGACATAGTATGTTTTAAAAAATGTTTCATTATTTTTATTTTATGTGTATGAGTGTATTGCCTGCATCTGTGTAAATGCACCTATGTCATGTAATGCCAGAGGTCAGAAGAGGGTGTTAGATTTCCCTGGAACTGGAGTTGTGGCTGATTGTTAGCTGCCATGTGGGTGCTGGGAACCGAACCTGGGTCTTCTGTGAAAGCAGCTGGTGCTCTTAACTGCTGAGCTGTCTCTCCAGTTCCTATAATTTCTTACTATTTGTGAGTTCACTTCATGCCTTCGCTTTCTGACACTTCAGTTTTGTACTTCATCTCTCCTCACTCATTCCTTTACTGCTCAGTATTTTTCTCTTTGTTATAATTCTTTTTTTTTTTTCTTTTCTCAAGGGTCTCACTGGACTGAAACTCATGATCCTCCTACCTTAGCTTCCTGGGTGTTGGGAGTGTAAACATGCAATACCACTTCTTCCCATCAGATATTTTTGAATCCCTTCTCAGGTCTTGTGCTGGAGCGCTGTAGTGTCAACTTGACACACCTGGGTTGAGGGAGCCTCAATTGGGGAATTGCTTCCATTCGACTGGCCTGTGGCCATATCTGTGGGGTATTGTGTTGATTGTTGAGTGATGTGGGAGGGCCCGGCCCACTGTGGGTGGTGCCACCCTTGTTGATTGTTGAGTGATGTGGGAGGGCCCGGCTCACTGTGGGTGGTGCCACCCCTGGGCAGGTGGGCCCGTATTGTGTAAGAAAGAAGGTTGAGCACAGGACTGGAGGCCAGTAAGCAACAGGCCAGTAAGCAACGTTCCTCCATGGCCTGTGCTTCAGCTCCTGCCTCCAGGTTCCTGCCCTGAGTTCCTACCTTGGTTTTGCTCATTGATGAACTATTACCTGGGAGATGTAAGTCAAATAAATCCTTTTCTCCCCCAATTGGTATTGGTCAGAGTATTTTGCCACAGCAATTGAAAACAAACTAGAAAACTAGAACAGGCCTTATCCGGAAGCCTGGAAAGGCAGGAATTTGGAAATTATGATTAACAATTGAAGAAAATATTTTGAGACCTCTTGATTTTTCTTTGTCTTTAATTTCAGCGCAGTAGTGCATGTTTAGTTGGGCTTAGTAGTTAATTGAGGGCTTTTGGAGTAGTCAAACAAATCACCTTTCCACTTATTCCCTGTGTGTCTTTGGCAAATAAACTCTCTGACTTTAGGCTTTCTCCTCTGTAAAAAATGGGAGCTCAGGGCTAGTATCCAATTTAGAGATGAGAAGATTGAATGTATAGATTATAATGTACATAGTTATGAGTACTATGTGAAGTTTGAGGTGCTGGCACAGTGTCTAACACAGAGTACATCCTTGCTGTTAACTAGTACAATTAGAGAAACCACGTGTTTGCTTAAGTCTAGAGCCAACTTGGTATAATTGCAGAGATTCTGATCTTAGTCCTTCATATCTGAGACTAATAATGCTTAACTTGTTAATATTTCATATTAAAGGAAATATGTCTCTAAGTTTTAGTCCATCTTAAAAGTAAAAATTTTAATTTTTTTTGATGAAAAATATGTTTTAAGAATCCCATATCCTATTTTATTTCTTTTTTAGAATCCCAAATTCTGTTTCCCAGAGGGAGTTATCTTTGGAAGTTTTGCACTTTCACTGTCTTTATAATGCAGATTTTTTAAAGAAGCTAGAAGAAACAAGAAGAAACCAGTATATTATTAATTTTTTTTTTGTCTTTTTGAGACAGGGTCTCCCTGTAGTCCCAGCTGTCCTGGAATTCACTATCTAGGCGAGGTTGGCCTTGAACAGGCTGGCCTTGAACTCACAGAGATCTGCCTCCTCTGCCTCCCGAGTCCTGCGACTGAAGGCGTGCGCCACCACGCCCGGCTTAAGATTTATTTTTTAGAAAACATAAATTAGTTTAAAATTAAGCCAGGTGGGGTGGCACACGCCTTTAATCCCAGCACTCGGGAGGCAGAGGCAGGCGGATCTCTGTGAGTTCGAGGCCAACCTGGTCTACATAGCGAGTTCCAGGCCACCTGAGGCTACAGGGAGACCCTGTCTCAAAAAAAGAAAAAAAAATCTGTGAACTCGCTTAATCCTTAGGCATTATGTCTTAAAATATCAATTGAAAAGAAAGAAAGCATGACAGGGCTTTATTTTATTTTGCGTACAAAGGGGATTTCCTGCTTGATTTTTTTGAATTTAAGAAATCTTTAACACGTTGTTTGTATATGCGATTATAATAATACTCGTTCGTTCTGCCTATTTGCTGAGCATTATCGTCCCATTTTGGCTAGCTGAATCCATTCATTTACTTAACTATATTTCATGTGAGTACTATCTTTAGGTGCCACAGCAGGGTCATAAACATGAGTTAGATATAGCAGCATTTATTTCTTTTGTGGATAAATGCATAAAGAAGTCATTTTTAATATACCTTTTATTTGAGTCTAGAGAGATGACTCAGTGGTTAAGAGCACTGGCTGCTCTTGCAGAGAACCCGGGTTCAATTCCCAGCACCCACATGGTAGCTTACAACTATCCATAACTCCAGTTCCAGGGGATCTGATGCCCTCTTCTGACTTCTTCAGGCATTGCATGATATGGGTGCAGTTACACACATGCCGGCAATACACTCATACACATAAAATAAAATAATAAATAAAATAGAAAATATTCCTTTTATTTAAAAATAATACAAACTTACAGAAAATCAGTAAGGATGTTTTCTCAGTTTTAAATTTGTTCCTAAAAATATGTGTGAGTTAAGTGCTTGTGTGGTGCTGGTGTGGTGCCTCCTTCCCCACAGCACCTTTGTGTGCAGGCCTTACCCCAAGAACATTCTTTTTTTGTTTCTTAAAATATTTTATTTATGGGACTGGAGAGATGGCTCAGTGGTTAAGAACACTGGTTGTTCTTGCAGAAGACCCAGGTTTGAATCCCAGCACCCACATGGCAGCTAACAACTGTCCACGGCTTCAGTTCTAGGGGATCTGAGAGCCTCTTCTGTCCTCCACAGGTATTGCACGACTCAGGTGCACTTACCTACATGCAGGCAATACATGCATACACATAAAATAAAAATAATAAAAAATATTTATTTATTTTTTGGTCTTTTTGAGACAGGGCCTCCCTGTAGCCTGAGCTAGCCTAGAACTCACTATGTAGACTAGGCTAGCCTTGAACTCACAGATATCCATCCCCCTGCCTCTGCCTCCTGAGTGCTGGGATTAAAGGTATGCACCACCATGCCCATCCCTTTATTTATTATTTTTATTTCATGTGTGTAAGTGTATTGCCTGCATGTAAATAAGTGCACTCATGTTGTGCAATACCACTTGGAGGTCAGAAGAGGGCATCAGATCCTCTGGAACTGGAGTTACCCATGGTTGTTAGCTGCCATGTGGGCGCTGGGAACCAAACCTGGGTCCTCTGCTCTAAACTGCTGAGACTTCTCTCTAGCCCCAGCAAGGACATTCTATAACTGCAGTGTGATCCATTAGTGCATTCATCCCTCAGTGTCTACAGAGCATTGGTTTCAATGTCACTTGCAGATACAAAATCCACAGAGGTCCAAATCCCTTGTGGAACACAGGGTGGGGGTGGGGTGGTAGTATTTGTGCTGTATACTAGATGTCATATGGTCCTTAAACAAGTAATTTAAAAGGATTTATTTTTATTTATGTGTGTGTGTGTGTGTCTCTGTGTTAGTATAAATGTGTGGGTGACCACCGAGGACAGAAGAGGGCCTTGGATCCCCTGAAACTGGAATTATGGGTGGTTGTGAGCCCCTAGATGTAGGTACTAGGAATGAAACTCTAGTGTTCTGCAGGAGCAAAGGGCTGTTAACCCCTGAGTATTCTCCCTAGCCCTTTAGTAATTTTGGTGTGACGGGCTGAGTAGTATAATAGAGGCACACACAGAGTGCTTTAGTGGGTGGGACATTGAACTTGGCATTCAATTTAGAGCCACTGGAGAGTGGAAGATGTAAATGAGGCCACATGGAACTTGAACAAAAAGGTAATGTTTGAGCTGGGCCTTGAAGAACCAAGTTCAGTAGGGTGGTCCAAGTTGGTAAGTCTTGATGGCTCAGTGTAAGGGGTGTGAGAGAAGCACAGAGCCATTTATGGATGAGTTCAGAATAAACAGAGAAATGTAAAAGTAAGGGAAAGTTTTCCAAGATTCCAAGATATGAGATCAGCTTATAAAAATTAACAGCATTTCTCTATACCCATGTTATCAACTAGAACACATAAAAATTCCATCCACAAGATGGCAATAATCCCTAAGTATCTAGACATACAAATTCTCTATAGTAGAAACTCTGACAGTCTAACAGAAGATTAGTTCACTAAATGGAGGGCTATTTAATATGCAATGGCACAATTCTGTCAAATTTTCCTTAATATGTAAATTACAGTTGAAATCACAGTTGGATTTTTTTGATAAATTTAGTGTATTTACTTCAAAATGTGTGTGGAAGATGAAAGACGCAATAACAGCTACGTCATCCTGGGGTGTGGCTCCATGGCAGAGTGACTGTCTAACATGGATGCGGTCCCAGGTCCAGAGAAAGATGAGCAAGGGAGAGAATTTACCTTAACTGGACAGTCAGTAGTTAAAAGCCTTCATGTTGCACCCTGACCAATGAAACAGCTCAGAGGTTTGGACACAGGCCATGGACACAGTCATTCCTCATTATTCTTAGATTCCTTATTTGAGACTTTACCTACTTGCTACAATTTGCAAGCCCAAAGGTAGCATTTGCAGTGCTTTGAAAGTCATTCACTGACACGTATAGAACAGTGACAATTCAAGCCATCAGACAAGTACATTAACCCAGGCCATTCTCTGTCTCTTTCAGCCTTAATACTATAGAATGTTCTTTCTTTGGTTACAGTAAATAACATTGTCCTATCACTAATAGAGTTTCCTTTCCCTCCTTAGCTTATCTTAGCTCTGACACAATATTAATTCATCCTGACATGTGAGAAATGATAACACTAGGCTAATAAAACCCTTTTGGTTAAGCACATTATATCATTACTTTCTTCTGCATAAAAGCAATATGATAAATTAAAAGTATATTTATCTTAGATGAATATATTGTTAAATGACTCATGTGAGATTTTAAATCCATTGTCTGGGCTGGAGAGATGGCTCAGCAGTTAAAAGCACTTGCACAGGACTCAGGTTCAGTTCCCAGCACCCACACTGGGCTATTCACAACTGCATGTAACTCCACCTCCAGGGATCTGGTACCCTCTTCTGGCTTCCATGGGTATTCCCACACACATGGCATAAATTCACACAGACGCATACACATAAATGAAAATAAATCTTTAAATCCATTGCCTTGAAAGTAGTATATGCTTTAAGAAATTAAAAAGGTTGAAAATAAATTATATCAGGAACACAGATGGATATATTTTTAGGAAAAATGGAATTTGATTATTATGTCTTCTTTATATAATAAAAATTAAGATTTGGGGGGGCTGGAGAGATGGCTCCACAGTTAAGAGTACTGACAGCTCTTGCAGAGGACCTGGGTTTGAATTCCAGCATCCATGTGGTGGCTAACAACCATCTGTAACTCTAGTTCCAAGGGATCTGATGCCCTCCTTTGACTGCCTTGGGCATTGCATGACGAGGGTGCAATTACATACATGCAGGCAATACACTCATACACATAAAATAAAAATAAATAAAATATTAAAAAAGATCCCTTTGGCCGGGCATGGTGGTGTATGCCTTTAATCCCAGCACTTGGGAGGCAGATCTCTGTGAGTTTAAGGCCAACCTGCTGTACATAATGAGTTCCAGGTCAGCTGGGACTACAGGGACACCCTGTCTCAATAAGACCAAGAAAAAAAATTCCTTTGTAGAATTCTTATCTCATCATTGGAGGACTATGATATAAACATTCATTTAGAAACTTTTCTAAATTTCACAGTCCTCTGACCTCAATTTTCCTGCTGTGACATGGCACACACACACACACACACACACACACACACACAATATACATGCACAGGCACACACACATATACACATGTAAAAAAAAAAAAGAAAGCCTCAGCCTGGAATATATATAATGAAACTGTCTCCAAAAACAAAAACAAAAACAAAAACAAAATCACAAAGAGCAATCAGAATTTGAAAGGCTCTTGTGTCCTGGTCTAGTTTTTAAGTCACTGAGATTTTTCTTACGTTTGAATCAGTGATATTAATTAGGTCCTTTTCACAGCTATATAAAAAACCTCTAAAATCTAACTACTGTGATATAAATTCTTAGTTTGCACCAGAATAAATATTAATATTCTTATACACCTCTGGCTTTGCATAATTTCTGACACATGAATTCATGACTTACGTAACGACAAGTAGTAAGTTTATTTTATTTGGTAATATGAATTTATTTTAATAATAAGGCATTAAACTGGGGCTGGAGAGGTGACTCAGTGGTTAAAAGCACTTCTTGCTCTTACAGAGGACCCAGGTTTGGTTCCCAGAACCCACATAGCAGCTAACAATCATCCATTATATATATATGTGTGTAATGATTTTATATTAAAATATTTTTGACTTATATATTTTTATGTGTATGAGTGTTTTGCCTGCATGTATGTAAATGCACCTGCGCATGCAATGCCCACGGAGGCTGGAAGAGGTATTGAATCTCCTGGAACTGGAGTTGCAGATGGTTGTTAGCTGTCATATTGGTGCTGAGAATCAAACCTAGGTCCTCTGCAAGAGAAGTCAGTACTCTTAACTGTTGAGCCATCTCTCCAGCTTTAATTTTGTATTATTTTAAAAAAGGCTTTATTATTTTAAATTATGTGTATGCGTGTGGGTAAGACATGGGTGCTGGGAACTGAACTCAGGTCCTCCACAAGAGCATGAAGTGCTCTTAAGCCCTGAGCCACCTGTTCTGTCTCATGATTTTATATTATATGTGAAATCTATGATCTGCAAAGGGAGGAACAGGTAAACATTTCTCTTTCTGAGTCTGAGTTAATTTTGCTAATGTAACCTTGTCCAGTTGGTACTCCGTGCAGCATAGGTTGGATTCAAAGTTACATGTGTCTAGGCATTTTGTAGTAACAGTTCTGCTTTTCTTGCTGTTTAATTCTACATTAGTTATATGAAAAGTTTTCAGGCAACTCAGGCCATTACAAGCACTTGCATGGATTCAACTTGCATTATATAAAGAATGCCTACTCCAAACTTTCTCATCTGTGTAGCTAGTAGAATTTTTTGTAATATACACCCTCAGTCAGACACAGTTCTCAAGTAAATCTACCTATTGGATGAAATCTTCAATTTTAGTTGAAATTGGCCTCCTTTCTAAGCATCATTGTTCAGTTGAGATGACTACTTCTGTTCAATGCACTTTGGTAGGGCTCTATTCCCTATTTGATTCTTGCCAGTTTCCAAATAAATTCTGAAATAGGGCATCACTACAACCCACCATGGAGTAACATTATTGGGAAGAGACTCCAGATCAGTGCCAAATCCTTGATTGTTGATTAATGCACATTGTAACTGGTCCTAACTGAGTACAAGTTTGCTGTGTCATCTGCAACCCAAGGCCACTTTAATTAGGTGACTATCCAGTTTCTTGTGAAGTCAGCACCATCATCAAATGATTTGATGAGTTCTAGTTTTATTCTTGACTTGTCTCTTCATGTTGTGTGGTCTCTCCATCTTTTAAAATATTTTATTTATTATTTTTATTTTATGTGTATGAGCGTATTGCCTGCATGCATGTAAGTGCATCCATGTCATACAATGCATGTGGAGATCAGAAGGGGCTGTCGGATCCCCTGGAACTGGAGTTGCTGATGGTTGTTAGCTGCCATGTGAGTTCTGGGAATTCCTAGGTCCTCTGCAAGAGCAGCCAGTGCTCTTAACCACTGAGCCATCTCTCCAGTCCACACCCCCTTTAAAAAATTATTTATTTAACATGTGATGAGTGTATTGCCCGCATGCATGTAAGTGTACCTGTGCCATGCAATGCCTGCAGAGGACAGGAGAGAGTATCAGATCCCCCTGGAACTGGCATTATGGATGGTTGTCAGCCACCACGTGGGTGCTGGGAAGAGGCTGGGTCCTCTGCAGAGCAGCCAATGCTCTTAACCACTGAGCTATCTCTGTAGTCTCCAGAATTATTCTCTTAATACCATGTTTGCTATTTCTGTAATTCATTCCAGGCTGTGCTATGCCAGTCCAACTAGGGCTTTTAGAGAATGTATCTTCTTTTCCCTCCGTCCCTCCATCCCTCCCTCCGTCCCTCCCTCCCTCCTTCTTCCCTTTCTTTCTCTCTCCTTTATTTGGACCTTGTAATACGTGTAGGAACCATTATAATGACAAAGTAGAAGAGAAATTTGGCTGAACTCCTAATGTCATAAGGGAGAGTTGGGAATTTATAGACCAGGAACAGGGTGGGAGGCAGTGAATGGAAAGTTACTGAGGGGAACTATCAGGGGAGGAGGATTCTGGCTGAAGTGATGTGAAGGCATTCTTTCCAAAGACAGGTCTAGGTGATCAGACAGCACCTGGGGTGTGATGGAGGATGAGGACCCTGATCAGGTATTGAGGATGGTCAGATATAGGGGGAAGGGTGTTCTTGCTTAATTGGTATTATGGCTGTTTGATCAAACTGAACTTTACATCAAAGTGCTCAACTGGAGCTAGAAGAAGGTTCAGAAAGCTGACTGTGGTTTGACCAAAGAAAGCATCTGTCAGGCCAATGAAGCTTAGAGGGCTTGACAAGTGTAAAACTCTCCTCTAAAGATGGAGGATTTTCAGACAGAGATGACGATGAGGAGGAGGATGGTGAGAAGTGTTTTGTGTCCCTTGGAACCTGCTGTGTGCTCCTCAAGGACCTGGTCTGGGGTGCAGTGAAGGTAGGGACTCTTAAGTGGGAGATGACCATCATGTTTCAACCAGAGGATTTAAGTTGTGACTCCACTAAGACATCTCATCATTTACTGCCCCTGGACATGGAGGAAGATGTGAAAACAGCAGCTACCCAAAATACTCAACCAAATCCTTGACCATGAAGAAGCAAATACCCATCCATGTGTCTCCTTGAGCAAAACCAAAAAGAAAAAGCATCTACTCCAATATTGATGTCCCTCCTCCCTCCAGCGGGAAATTCATGGTAAGTAACCGTTGCCTCTTTTTGCTGCACAGAAGTCAAAATGCTCTTTTGCTCTTTTAGTCCCAGCTGGCTGGAACTCACTATGCAGACCAGTTGGCCTCAAACACAAAGAGGTCCACCTGCCTCTGCCTCCCAAGTGCTGGGATTAAAGGCATGCACCACCATGACCTATTCTTTTGGTCTTTTTTTAGGCAGGGTCTCCCTGTAGCCCCAGCTGGCCTGGAACTTGCTTTGTAGACCAGGCTGACCTTGAACTCACAAAGATCCGCCTGCCTCTGCCTCCTGAGTGCTGGGATTACACGTGTGTGCCACCACGCCTGGCTAAAATGCTCTTTCTTAAACAAAAGTATAATCATGTGGACAGAGCAATGGAGATAGGAAAATAGTGTAGAACCCAGTGTAATTAAAATTATAACCCTTCCAATGAGCCTGGAACTCTGTTGCCTCTGGTGAATCTCATGCTGTGGTCCCCTCCCATGAGGCTGGAGCTGTGGTCCCCAACAATGAGATTGGTTCCACATTCCTCTGGTGGTAGCTGTTGGTGGAGTAGATAGGAGGATGGAGGACTTCCCAATGTTGGGTAACCATTTCAGTCTTCTCTGAGTGACTGCATTCCCCACAACCCCCTCCCCAAGATCCCAGATGGTCTATGGCCATGGGTTTGCCTCTGTGTTAGCTTTATGTTGGGGACAAGGGGAGGTTGCTGCCATTTGCAGAGTCTAGTTTTTGGAAGACTGATTCTCAAGAATGGAGCCCCTACCTTCCTTAATGGCCAGCTAATGTTTTGACTCTACATGTGGTCCTTGACCTTGGACCTTTCCCATTCCTAGGGACCAAGAGGTTTTCCATCATTTTTCTATTACTCTTCTACAACTCCAGTTTATCTGTACCTGTGTCCTACAGAAAAGGTAAAATACCAAATTGAACTTCTACAGAGAAAAATCACAGTCTGGGCCGTTCAAAAAGATGGTTTCCTACATCCCAGGCAACTTTCCAATTGCTGGGTGGACACTTCTGTATGGCTTATTTATAAATTTTTTTGATACAGAGTCTCCCTGTAGCCCCAACTGGCCTGGAACTCACAGAGTCCACCTGCCTCTGCCTCTTGAGTGCTGAGACTAAAGGCATGTACCACCACACCCGGCTCTCATTTATAATTTTGTAAGTCTGGAATCTAAGTCTGATTTTAATCATGAGCACAAAGCATTATTTTTTGCTTGGTCTTCTAGGACTGCAGCTGCTTGAGTTTGTCAATGGAAGATTGTTTTTATTTTATAGTGTTTCAAGAGTTTGCGCCATTTCGGAAACATCACATCAGTACTGAAATGCTGCTTACAGTGTTTGAATTGCCGGTATAACACATCCTTATCAATCACAGTGATTCTGTGCATAAGAGGAAAACAGCTTTAATGTCCTCTGGTTTTAAGTATGCCTGAGATTTTCAGAATGAAATGCAAATATATAATTTTTTGTATATAGATATTGTACATAAAAAGACATATACAGGATATATTTTATTTTATTTTTTTTTGGTCTTTTTGAGACAGGGTCTCCCTGTAGCCCCAGCTGACCTGGAACTCGCTATGTAGATCAGGCTGGCCTCGAACTCACAGAGATCCGCCTGCCTCTGCCTCCCGAGTGCTGGGATTAAAGGCTTGTGCCACCACGCCTGGTCACATATTTTATTTATTTTAAGTTTATTATTGTGTGGATATGTGTATGATGTATGTGTGTGTGTGTGTGTGTGTGTGTGTGTGTCACAGCATGCAGCTGGAGGTAGATTTTGGCTCTCTCCTTCCACTTTTACACATGTTCTAGGGATTGAATTCATGTCATCAGGCTTGTGCAACAAGCACCCTTATCCACTGAGCCATCTTGCCATCCCTAGGATATAGTTTAATGACACAACATAAACATTTAGTATGTAGTTAGCAACTATGAATATCATTTCAGTATGCTAAGAAGAGCCTTTGAAAAACACTTATAAATGGGGTAAAAATTCTGATGGGTTAAGGACATGCAAATTTATGGAGGGAATACAGTTACTTTAAGACAATAATGCTTCAGAGAAATAGCGCAGGGTATTTCTTTGTGTAATAGTTACAGTCATTTTGTTCTTCACTTTTAGGTGAGAGCTACTTTACATTTGCACAACTAGAAAATCCGTTGATTTCTCAGAACAAAAAGGTGAGATGAAACTAGAATCAAAGACAATTTCTTTAATATTTTGAAATCTGTATAAAAACTAAGTATGTGTGTCCTTTAGAAGTAGTGTTACACATCCCTGGTCAGATGACTTGGTATGAGAAGTCTCAACAACAGTGGCTATTAATTTCATCCAGGGTGTCCCTGTTTCTGAAAATATCTGTGAGCTTCAAAATTGCATGAGCAGGTTGTTTTTTTAGAATCATCAACACAAGATGCTCTGGATTATTAATATATTCAAGGGATTGAGAGGGCGGTTGATTAATAAAAATGTCACTTGGAAGGTGTGTGCTGGGAATTTTCATTTTCAGGCTGAGAAAGAAGTAACAACATAATCAATGAACTGAAGCAGACATGACTGACTGTGATGACTGTGCTTGTTGAGGTTATTGACTAATAGCAAGATGGGCCGCCAAAGTTTCTGTGGCACCTCGAGAAAACTAAATGAGAAAAACAGCCATTCTAACCCTCCTGTCATCAGCAGGACAACCAAGTGACCACGTTGACTTCAGCAGTCTGTTCAGAAACAAAGTGAAACAGAAAAATTTTGCAACTGAATACACCCTGATTAGCAAATAGATATTCTATTTAGGTTTATATACAATTATGTTGCGAGGAGAAGTTAGATAGAAATACGACACATAAAGACAATAAACAAGATACAGGTATAATTTGTGCCAGGGTAGTAACTGTAAAAGCAGAGATAGGGTATAGATTTGAAGGACTTTTGAGAACTAAAGTTAGTAGACACTGTTCTCTTTAGACGTTGCCTCCATTTGTTTCTGCAGGAAGGAAAATGTAACTTCATCCAGGAGCTCTTCCTTGACTACCCGCTCTTGCTAGAGCCTTCTCTCCCATTTTGAAGTCCTATAGCTAGTGAAGGGTCGTGTCAAAAATTAGAATGAATCATGCATCTAAATAACTGGAAGCAAATGGCTTTTGGCAGAGGAACAGCAAGTGCAACAGCCCCATGGAAGCGTGGTTGGATAGTTTATGAAGAGAAGATATAACTAGAGTCAGTGAATTAGAAGGGGGAATACTATGAGTCAGGTGTCAGGGCCCTGTAGATTAGGTAAAGAATTTATATTTCTTGCTGTAATAGGAAGCTGTGCCTTTTTTTTTTTTTGGGTCTTTTGAGACAGGGTCTCCCTATGGCCCCAGTTGTCCTGGAACTCACTATGTAGACCAGGCTGGCCTTGAACTCACAGAGATCTGCCTGCCTCCACTTCCCAAGTGCTGGGATTACTGGGATTAAAGGCCTGCGCCACCACGCCCGGCTAACTGTGCTGGTTTTTATTGTCAACTTGACACAACCAAGAATCACCCAGGAAGAGAGTCTTTTTCAATTAATATTTTTTATTTATTATTTTTATTCTATGTGTATGAGTGTATTGTCTGCATATATGTAGGTGCACTGTGTTGTGTATGGTCAGAAGAGGGCATCAGATTCCTTGGGACTGGAGTTATAGACAGTTGTTAGCCACCATGTGGGTGCTGGGATTCAAACCCTGGTCCTCTGCAAAAGCAACCAGTGCTCTTACCTGCTGAGCCAGCTCTCCAGCCCCTCCTTAGGACCTTCTCATATGCCATTATTCATTCTAATTAATTAATTAATTAATTAAGGTCTTTTTGAGTCAGGGTCTCCCTGTAGCTCCAGCTGACCTGGAACTCAGTATGTAGACCAGGCAGTTCTTGATGGTAATAAAAGAGTGAATAAGGTTGACTTTGCAGTTTTTGCTTAAGTGGTTGGGTGATGGTACCAATTGGCATATTAGGGTATGCACCGTGGAGGGAAACGAGTTTTTTTTTTTTGGACATTCTCAATTTGAGATATATATTAGCTATCCAAATGGAGAAGGCATTTGGGTGCGTGGCTCTGGGGCTCATGAGAGAGGGCTGGTTTAGTAGAATATTAAGGATCAGCATATGGATCAATTGCACAGCTGATTTGTTGAAGGAGCTAGCTCATTTTCTCCAATGATGTATTTCACTACACTCGCTCCGTCTTCCTTCTCCGTCCCCGAGGGTGCAGTGGACGGTCCTGCCATTTTAGTTCTTTCCTGGCTAGCTTGGTCCTGTTTAATGCTTTCATTTTATTCCAACCGCGATCTCATCTTCCTTCCTTTTCCCTGGCACCAGACGTCCTTCTGTAGGACTTGGAATTGGCGGAAGGGGTGACATTGACTTTCCCAGCGTTTGACGTCTTTGAGATGCAGAGGCCGTTGGTTCTGATCCCTTAACTTTTCAGATCCCCTAACTTTTGGTCTAGTTGGGGGTGGGGTGGGGCGAGAGGGTGGCTAGGAGAGGAATGTGTGTGGCCCTTTCCTTAATTAGCTTTTAGTAAGACACGTGAGGTGTCTGTCTTCAAATAACTGGGATTTCTGTAGCATGTTAATCTACATAGATTGCGTTGTTTACCTCTTTCGTATTGAGCCCTAGTTGCCAGTTCTGGGCAACAGGAAAATTCCAACTCAGCATCCTATTATAGATGGCATTGGCTAAGGTCCCTTAAGATCACTGTGTAGGAGGCAGGGCAGTGAGATGGCTCAGCAGGTAAAGAAAGGTGCCTGCTGCTAAGCCTGCCAACCTGAGTGCGATCTCTAGGACCCACAGTGTGGAAGGAGAGAACAGACTCCTACAAATTGTTCTCTGACCTATACACACACACTTATTTAAAAAAAAATATTTTTTCCTTTTATGTGTATGAATGTATTGCCTGCTTGTATGTAAGTGCACCCATGTCGTGCAGTGCCCTTGGACGTCAGAAGAGGGCGTTGTTTTCACCTGGAACTGGAGTTACTGATGGTTGTTAGCTGCCATATGGGTGCTGGGACTCAAACCTGGGTCCTCTGTAAGAGCAGCCAGTGCTCTTAATCACTGAACCATCTCTCAGCCTTCACCACACTTAAAAATGGAATTTAAAAATAAAAAAAATGACTATGGATTTGGCCACATGGAGGTCATTGGCAGACTTAAACATAGGCCCTTATGGAAGTGAAGGGGTCAAAAATCATGTGGAGTGAGTTGTTTGGCTACAGGAGAGATGAAAATATATAGTGGATTGTAGTTGCAATTGGAGGGAACTTTAGGGTGAAGACAGCCTTTTTGTTTGCTTTCTGGATTTCTTTTATTTTTATTTATTTAGTTTTGGTACTGGTGATTGAATCCAGTGTTCATGCTGAGCGTGTGTTCTCTGAAGGAGCTGCACCTCCAGACCCAGCTTGATACGTTTTAAGGCAAAGATTGTGTGTCTTTTCTGATCACTAGAGAAGTCATGATAATGCAGGACATTAGCTGGAGGTGAATGGTTCCTTGAGAACGTGGGGCAAAGAGGGCTCCACGCAAAGAAGAGGGATTAACCTCTGCAAGAGCACTGTAGTAGGAGGAGAACAGTGGGTACAGGGCTCGCAGCTCAGGCTTCTGTGGATCTGATGATGGGAACATGTAGACTGATCTTTGTGGATGGCTTCTTTTTTTTCGCAGTGAGGCAGGACAGCTAGTAACTAATATGGGAATGGGTGGGAAGGGAGAGGAAGAAATATTTTCCTGTTACAGTACATAACATCTCTGAAACAAGAAAAGACACATTTAGATTCACCTAAAACATCTCTTAAAAATATTTTATTTATTTAGCCACTACTCAGGGACACAGAAGTGGGTCACAACCAAACACAACTTTTAAAAAGGAAAAGGAAAGAAGGAGGAGAGAAGAGGCTGGAGTTATGGATGGTTGTTAGCCACCATGTGGGTACTGGAATTCGAACCCATGTCTTCCATAAGACCAGTCAGTGCTCTTAACTGCTCAGCCATCTCTCCAGCCCCTCTCACGCGAAACATCTTAAAGATACCAGAGCTATAGAGCATACACACACAAGTATATATATATTATATATATATAAATATGTGTATATTTGTGTATGTGTGTCTGTGTGTGTGCAGTGTGTGGGTGCATGCGTGCATGTGGAGTCCAGAGGTTTATGTTGGGTGTCATTCCTCAATCACTTCTCTTTTTTAAGAAAAATTTTTTTAATTTGTCATGTTTGGCGTGCTCATGCATCTGTGTGTGTGTGTGTGTGTGTGTGTGTGTGTGTGTGTGTGTGTTGGTGTGATGTAGATATGATGTGGATGTGTGGGTGTGTGTGGAGGTCAGGGGATACTTTCAATTATCAGTTTTCTCTTTTCACCATTTCTCCTTCCGTTGTGGATCCTGGATATCAAACTCAAGTGGTCAGGCGTGGGCAGCAAGTGCTTTCACTTGTTGAGCCATCTCATTGACTCATCTTAAAATTATATATATATTTAAAAGTCCTAACCAAATACCAACATTTGGAAGTATTATATACAGAATAAAAGGGACTCATGATTTATGCAAGAGCTATTTCCATTCTTAAAGTTTTTTTTCCTGTTTTGGTCTTTTTGTGACAAGGTCTCCCTGTAGCCCCAGCTGGCCTGGACCTCACTATGTAGACCAGGGTGGCCTTGAACTCACAGTCATCTGTCTGCCTCTGCCTCCTGAGTGCTGAGACTAAAGGTGTGAACCACTATGATCGGCTTTCTTAAAGGGTGTTAATGACAAGAAGAAACCTTATTCCATTCTGAGTAGGAACTGATTACATGTTGGAGGCTTATTTTCCAAGAGGAGTTACTGATAGGGATACAATGATCTTCTTTTTGGACCCTTCCTCTCCTGTCTCTAATCTTCTAGCTGACTTGGAGCACAGGCCTCCACAATAAGGCCGCCTCAGTATACACAGTCCAGTGGCTTTGTGGGGGGATCAGCCCTGATATCAGAACCCAAAGCATGCTTTGGATTACCCTGAAGATCGCTGCCAGTGGCCCTGATTTATTTTCCCTCTTTTCTCTTTTACTCCATCTCTTCTACTCCTACGCTTTGTCTGTAAGAGGAATGTGAGCCAAAAAATTTCAAGTTTGAAAAGTATAAAGAACGAAAACAAGTAAATAGGGAGGGAACATAAATACTGAACAAGACTGGGCAAGGTGATGGAAGAGAATTACTGTGAACATTTGGAAGGGGGCCAGATGCAAAAATGCAGGGCTGTGTAGTTTATAGGAACTGTTTAGTGTTCCGCATGCTTCAGCGATCACACAGAGAAAGCCAGATCTCCCTGGTTTTGTCTGCTACCCTATAGTTAGCTATGGAAATTTGACATTAGGTGATCTGTGTTTTCTGTCAGCAAACCGATATAAATATAGAGGGCCATGGGGCACCCTGTGTGATTTGAATTGCTAGAGAGGACCCCTTGTGGAGAGAGTGGGAAATACTTCAACTAAAGACAAGTCTTTGAGGCTGCAGGCTTCTTCTGGATTAGGAAAAAAAATAAGCAAGGCAGCAGCCAAAGAAAAAAGCTCTTTAAAATTGCACTTCGGATACTAATAGTATTTAATTGTTTTCATAGCACTAAGCCCTATAATAAGGTTTTGTGTACATTGCGTCTTTGAGGAGTTCAGTGTAATTGTAAGTACTTCAGATTTTATACATTTAAATCACACATCTACTGAAAAATCAAAAGAACAAGCATTTTCATGTCCATTTTGAGAATAGAGAGGAGGGTAGAGAGCAGGCAGGTAACTTACTGTGGTTTTACAGCAAGGCAGGCAAAGCTTATAACAGAATTTGGATACCTTAGCTTGGGTTCAATTCAATAGTCCTGGTTTGGAAAACATTCATTATGAAAGCTCTAAAACAAAGCCTACTATTTTGCAAGTGTCAAGTGATTTCTTTATTCAAGAAAAGATGGATTGTGAGACATAAAACTTACTCTTTGTTTCTCTGTGAAAAGAGACCATTCCTAGGTTCTCCAAGGGAAAAAGACTGCTTTAAAAAAAATCTGGGAGGACATTATGTTAGCAACTAAGAATCTTTAGATAAATGTCAATTATGTACATCTTAAAGAAGGCTACATAAAAATACGCTTATTTTGTAGGCTTCCTTGGAAGTCATATAAAATGAAACCCCTTTCACAGTGGATTCTCTCTGACGATCCCCAGACCCTGCCTTTCCCCTTGGCTCTCTGATATTTGTTCCAACAGTGTCTGTAGAGCTAATAAATAAATGCTTTCTTCTATTTTGAATTCAGTCCCTTAAGAACAGAACCATCAAAACTTGTGAATAGTTCATATTGTAGTTACTACTTCTTATTTAGATGCTATTACAAGAAAAAATTGCTAATGTCCAAGGAAAAATACCATACAAGCTCAGCTGTGGTACCAAGGATTTGATGTCATGATAAAGAGTCAGCACTTAGGTGTAGTATTGTTAGGGTGAAGGTTAAGATACAGTTCTGGTGAATATAAGGATATAAGTATATATGCACATATCTTCACATTCACAGAAGGATTCATGTTATATATGGAAAACAAAATACAGAGAAAAGATAGCCATAAACTGAAAAAAAAATTCATGGAGACGACTGTTTTTTTTGGTGCCCAAAATTGAATAATTTCTTCTATTAATGAGATCTTCAGTCTAACTTCTTTACCAGTTCTTATGTGGTTCTTCATAAATATGAGAAGCAGAGAGCATGGTGGACACATAGGGATGGGATGTGAGACAGGTAAGACTTCATCAGAAAAAATACTACCTCATATATGACACATGGTTCCAAGTACCCTGAATTTTAAATAGTCACAGTGTGAAGATTTCCTAGACTCTTGTTTTCTTCTGCTTTACAATTTTCACTTTCAATAATTCTAGCCTTCAGCTTTAATTGGAAACAATAGTTCCTTATTTTGGAAGGGGCCAGTAGAAAATGAAATCTCACTTATTTGTAACTTCTGAGGAACTATGTGGGTCTCCAGAGAAGGTATGTGTCTGGCCTTTTTCAATGAAGTATTTTCAGTAACAAGTTGTCAGTGAGGTCAGTGACAAGCAGTTCAGGATTAGATACCACCCACCCCGGCTTGTAACCTCCCCTTTTTTTCTTATCCTGGGTGAGCAGCGCTCAGCTAAAGTGACTGCCCCACTGTCCCTGCCTCTCTATTTGGTCCTCTGTAACTCTGTGACTCTCAAGAGGCTTCCCCCACCTTCAGAGCTCTGTTTGGGAAATTCCCTTCAAGAGCTGAATTCTAAGCATATTTACTTTATAGGAAGGAGCAGAAAGGTAAGAGCCAAGTTTGTAAAGTGAAGAGTTGGACCTGAGTGCGTTCCGGCTTCTCCCTCGGACTGCTGTGTCTTCCTATGTCGTGGGTTGATAATGTGGGGTTCCTTCTGAACAAAAGATGACGTTATTATAGGGAATGGGGATGTTTCGGCTAATTGTGGTGAGAAACATAGGCTTTCACCCTAATTCCAAAGTTAAAAATAACTTTCAGACTAGTGCCAGGGGAAGCTGGTAGCCAAGGTCGTGTGTAGCATTCAGAGAGTTTCTGGCTATAAAAAGCCAACTGGATGTTGTGCAGGAAAAGATAAGATATGGCCTGGATGCTTGTGCTTTGGGGAAGGACTGGGGAGAAGGAAGCAAAGGAGGAAAATGTTTGAAGGGGCTTGGCTTTCAACTGAAAGCTCATTCATAGTGCTTGGAAGATGTTTCAAGTGAGATAGTGGAAGACATTGACTTCACATTTAATATTTGTCATATATTACTTCTGTAATCGGCTGTAATATCAGGGGGTTGAGCAATGATCTCAGATGAAAATCCCAGTGTGGAGTGAAAATCATAGTATCCATGTGGGGAGAATGTTACCAGTCTACTGGGGTCTGAGTGACTGTGAGCAGTTGCTGTTTCCCAAATGAGGACAGGGCTGCAAGAGATGGATCAAAAGGAAAGAAATTGAGAATAAACATCAGGAGGTTCATTGACTGAAGAGGTTTTGAGTCACTGATCTATGCCACTAAAGAAGATTCCAGCATGTCTGAAGAGACAGGCGATCCAGTGGTTGCTTAAGACAGAAGTGGGAAGAGAGATTTCAAACGGTCCTGGGTTTGTGGCCAGCTTATTTAGGGTGGAAGGTCAGTGTAGTGACAATGCTTAGGATTTAGAGACGTGGATTATCAGCGGTCAAATGTGAATGGAATGTTAGATACTACTTCAATTTCATTATTTGTTATAAAATTATCTTAACTATAGCACAATTAAGAGACTGTTATAACCCAGGGGAACGTAAAATGCAGACAGCATAGACACAGTTATTTACATTTGTTATCTCCCATCCGTACTTTGGAGCTTCTTCCTTATTTGAGTAAAAGATTGAGTATTTTTTATAGTAAAACTCATTTTTTTTTTAAATTACAAAAGTAGTAAGTGCTCCTTGTAGGAATTTTGAAAGAACAGAGAAAAAATTGTAGCCTCATCAATGTGTCTTCTAGTCTTTTTTTCCACATGGCCTTAAAAATAATTGCTATAATATTGTATGGAATACTTGAGTCTCGCTTTGTCACCTGATCTTATACTAATGTGTAATATTTCCTATTGTACATCACTGCTCTTGTGCTGTGTAACAATCTTTCACATGAACGGATTTAATCTTGTTAATGTTTGCTGAATATCTAGGTGCTGTGATAACTACCTGTGTGTGTGTGTGTGTGTGTGTGTGTGTGTGTGTGTGTGTGGCGTACGTATTTACATTTAAGATGACTTCCTAAATCTCTTTCCCTAAGTGTAGAGTTGGTGGGTTACAGAGCATTGCATTAGGAGGCAAAGGCTGTGATTTTTAAGATGTATTTTTGCTATTTCTCTTTCAAAGCATTATAAAATTCCTTATCTAACAAATACAAAATTTATTGAGTGTTCACAATGTGTAAAACATTGTTATCCGACAGAGAGATGACAATGTACTGTTCAGAAGGACACAATTGCTTACTTAAAGTTTCAATTTGTGAACTTTCATAAATATCAGCAAAGCTGTACGTGTGAGTTGAAAGTGCTTCAGCTCTGCCTGAAACAAATACTTAGTATTGTTGACCGTTTATATTACTTTGGACTTCAGAGCAAGAGGATTTGTAAATAATTTCTACTGGAAGACCATGTATGCTGATTTACATGAAATTTATAATCCAACTGTGTAAAAGAAATAGCAGAGTAAATAAAAACTCAGTTATAGTGAAACTGG
>NW_008340206.1:61294-63699 GCF_000622305.1 Nannospalax galili
TTTTCTACTTAGAACATGGAATAAGGCATCACTTGGTGGGAACAGGGAAGATGAGTTTTAATTTTCTTTTTTTTTCTTTTTTTCTTTTTGTGTATGAGTTTATTGCCTGCATGTATGTGAGTGCACCTGTGTTGTGCAATGCAGCAGAGGTCAGAAGAGGCCTTCGGTTTCCCCTGGAACTGGAGTTAAGGACAGTTTGTAGCCGCCATGTGGCTAGGAATTGAACCCGGGTCCTCTGCAGTGCTCTTAACTGCTGAACCATCTCTCTAGTCCCAAGTTTTAATTTTCTAATTGTTGCTGAATTCAGGAATTATGATTGTAGGAACAGAAGACATTAAAGGAAAAAGCTAGACTATGTGGCTGATAAAATGAATCACCAGAGATGGTGGCTTGTCCAGAGAACAGTGTGGCGGGAGGTAGGGTACCAGTGTTGTTTGGTGGGAGACGAGGTACAGAGTCATGAATTCTTAAAAGCATTTCCTTTTTGGTCTTTTTGAGACAAGGTCTCCCTGTAGCCCCAGCTGACCTGGGACTCACAGAGATCCACCTGCCTCTGCCTCCCAAGTGCTGGGACTAAAGGCATGTGCCACCACGCCTGGAAGAATATATTTTGTGTCTATTAAAGGAAAAAGAAACCCTTTTGAATCATAGGTTTCAATTTTGAGTGATATTTAGAAGAACTCTATGAGCAAGTGGGAACTCTCTTCTCTATCCCCTATGAACTTGGGTTGCATGCTTCTGTTTTGTCTTCGGAATAGAAAGGATTAAGATTTAAGAAGAGAAGCTGTCAGTCAGCTTTCCCTGAAGAGAAACTATGCGCTTTGTAATGAAGATTTAAAAATAGTATTTATTTATGGATCATTGACTCATGGGAACGTTAGTCCAGAGATTCAAAAGCGTGATTTTCTGATTCTTGTTTGGATATTGAATCTTAAGTGACATGGTATTGTGTGGTGGAAATTCTGAGGGTATCCAAGCTGTTAATGAAAAATGACCAATAATTGAGATGGCAGAAATTTCGAAAGTGAATAGGACTCTTAACCTCTGCTTCTGTTTTTTACATGCTTAATTACTCCTTTTAACGATATTGTTGCTGCCTGGGACTCAGCCAGTAACCTGTTACCAGTTTGATCACTAACTTCAGAGAATGAGAAGTGATTTTAAATTCCTGTGTGTAAAATGGTTGTTTTTGTAAAACTGGTGTTTATCTGGCACCTCCTCCCATTTCTTTGCCTTTCATTTTTCTTATTTAAAAATTTATTTATAAAAACTGTCTCTCTCTCTCTCTCTCTCTCTCTCTCTCTGTGTGTGTGTGTGTGTGTGAAGGAAGATTAAGGAATAAAATCTACTCTGAAATTTCCTCTGGCTAGGTAAGCCTTTGCCCATGGTTAGAGCTCATAAATTATGTTTCCACTGGAATTTGTAGGATTAACTTTTTTTTTTTTTTTTTTCTTTTTGAGACAGGGTCTCCCCTGTAACGCCAGTTGTTCTGGAACTCACTATGTAGACCAGGCTGGCCTTGAACTCACAGAGATCTGCCTGTCTCTGCCTCCTGAGTGCTGGGATTAAAGGCGTGTACCACCACGCCCAGCTGGATTAACTTGCTCTTAAACTGGTTTTTGCAATTCCTATTCTTCCCAATATGGGCTTGCAAAGGAATCATAGTTTTTTAAGACTCAAGCAGTCAAGGCTGGAGAAATGGCTCAGTGGTTGAGAGCACTGACTGTTCTTCCAGAGGACCCGGGTTTGATTCCCAGCACCCACATGGCAGCTAACAACCATCTGTAACTCCAGCTCCAGGGGAGTTGACACCCTCTTTTGATCTCCTCGGGCATTGTAAGACATGGGTGGACTTACAGTCATACATATAAAATAAAAAGAATCAAGTAGTCTGGCACAGATACTGCTGGTTGTTTGTGCAATCCCCATGCATTCTCTTCTTTTTGTTAATTTACAAGACCACAATTTAGGTCAAGAGAATGGGCATAATACTACACATATTAATCTGGACCTGTGTGCCCCCTGCTTAGGACAGATGTACTTGGTTAACTCATGTGAACTGACCTTTTCTCCAGTAGCTCCATCACATCTTGTTTTGTGGATGTGGCAGAACTGATGGACATGTTTGTAGTCTCCAATATTCTTGTTTACTTATATGCTGTGCTTATGAGTATCTTTGTCCATATGTCTCGATATACTTTTGTGAGAATATTTTAGGATAAATTCATGGAAGTGAAATGGCTGAATTAAAAGGTTCATTGTAATGCTTATAAGAATTATATTTAATTGAAGATATTCAGGTGTCTAAAGAATATGTATAACTTAACATTTGAGAGATACTGTCAAATTTTTCTTTAAGAAGTTCATATCCAGCTGGGCATGGTGGCACATGCCTTTAATCCCAG
>NW_008340206.1:63846-88101 GCF_000622305.1 Nannospalax galili
GAGGTAGGAGGGTTTCCATGGATTTGAGGCCAGCCTGGGCTACATAATGAGTTTGAAGCCAGCCTAGATTATAGATTATAGAATAAGAAATAAAAAAAATATTCAGGAGCTGGGGAGATAGCTCAGTGGATAAAGTGCTTGCTGTGCAAGCATGAGGAACTGAGTTTGATCCCTAGCACCCACGTAAAAAGCCTGACTTGGTGGCGTGTGCTTATAATCTCAGAGCTAAGGAGGAGGAGACAGGTAGATTCTTGGTGCTCACTGGCCAGCCAGCCAAACCGAGTGAGCCCGGCTTCCCAGTGAGAGATCCTGTCTCGTAACTGAGCAGTCTTTACTTTCTTCTATTTATGTATTTTTTAAACAAGTGTTGCTTACAGTGTACAAAGGCAAAAGAAATTTGTCTTTATTAAAAATTTTGCATTATTCACCACTCGTGTGAAAAAATTTTACACTATTTGTGGTGTGTGTGTGTGTGTGTGTGTGTGTGTGTGTATACGTGTATACATGTGTGGGCATGCATGCTACAGGGAGTGTGTAGAAATCAGAGGGCAGTTTGTGGGAGTTGGTTCTCTTTCTACCATGTAGAGTCTGGTGACCACGTGAACTCAGACTTGGCAACAAGTGCCTTGCTGAACCATCTCTCCAACCCCACATCCATTAATTAATTAATTAATTAATTATTTTTTTGGTCTTTTTGAGATAGGTCTCCCTGTAGTGGGTCTAGCTTGGAACTCACTATGTAGACCAGGCTGGCCTTGAACTCACAGTGATTTGCCTGCCTCTGCCTCCCTCCCAAGTGCTATGATTAAAGGTGTGCGCCACCATGCCTGGCAAAATTTATTTTTATTATTTTTATTTTATATGTATGAGTGTATTGTCTGCATGTGTGTAAGTGCACCTGTGTTGTGCAATGCCTGCAGAGGTCAGAAGAGGGTGTCAAGTCCCCTGGAACTGGAGTTAAGGATGGTTGTTAGGTACTACGTGCATGCTGGGAACTGAACCCAGATTATCTGCAAGAGCAGCCAGTGCTCTTAACCAGTGAGCCAACCCTCCAGCCCCTATTTTAAAAATATTTTATTTCTTATTTTTATTTTATGTGTATGACTGTATCGCCTGCATATATGTAAGTGCGCCCATGTCATGCATTGCCCACGGAGGTCAGAAGAGGGTGTTGGATCCCCTGGAACTGGAGTGATTGGTGGTTGTTACCCACCATGTGGGTGCTGGGAACCAAATGTGAGTCTTTTGCAAGAGCAACCAGTGTTCTTAACCACGGAGTCATCTCTCTAGCCCTGGATCTATTGATTTATTTTTGAAAGAAGATGCAATCAGTCCCAGTGTGTGTCTTAGACGTGTACGCGGCTCCTTCAGGTGTCACCACTTTCAGCTTTGGTAGAACAGCGTTTCCTTCTTGAATCTTCCAGTGGAGAGCAAGCATCTCAATCAGTTTCTGACCATGTAAGGTATATATCCATTGGGACTTTTTCTTCTTGTTGTTGTTTGATCCTTTGTTTGGATTAAATACCTATGAATCCGAGCAAATCAGACCTAGTTTTCTAAAAGAAATGCATATACCCAAATATTCAGGGTGTCTTTCTGCCTGTACTTTTCTTGTATCTGTCTTTCCTAATGTGGCCCTCATATCCTAGGGTACAATATATGACCCACATAGTGGGTTTAAGGCTACCCTGGGATAGATAGTGGGTTCAAGGCCAGCCTGGTCTACATAGTGAATTCAAGGCCAGTCTGAGATTCACAGTGAGTTCAAGGATGGTCCATCTGTGTTGCATTTCTGGGAATTAAAATCCTCTGACTAAACATTGTCCAACATTTACTGCTAAGAAGTGGCCTGGAAGCATTCCTCTGGCTATCTGAAAAACAGTTCCTATGCAGTGCAGGGTATGAGCTGACCCTTGGCTTTCTTTGCCAACCCCAAGACTCTGATAGGATGGGAGGGTACACAGAGGGCATGTGAGGGTTGGACTTCCTTGGCTGCTGTACATTCAGGGACAACAGAGTTCCACTCTCTTCTTCCACTGCAGTATCTACCATTCATGAAATCAGTAAGAGAGTAGCCATGTTCATCAGATAAAAATATGATAAACAGATTTTAAGCAAATAATAAATATTGTTAGTTTTGGTAAGAGTATGTCTCAAGTATTACACAGGACATAACTTATGCCAGAAAATTATTCACTGTTTATCTTAAATCAAAGTTAAGTAGACATTTTGTGTTTTATCTGTGATCCATATTGTAAGAGAAAATGCTTTCCAGTATTTGCAGATTGTTAAGGAAATCTTCGTTTTATGTCTCAGACATTGCTGCAGCAGGGTCTATTCCAGGTCCACAAAGACTGTCCCTTCTAGTCCTTCAGCTGTGGGCTAGTCAACCCTGGGAAGACAAAAGGAAATTTCTAAAGGTCTGGAAGTCTTCAGAAGACCAAGATGGATGCCTTCCTTTTACAATGAACTTGACATTAGAAAGTTTATTTAAGTGTGTGTGTGTGTGTGTGTGTGAGAGAGAGAGAGAGAGAGAGAGAGAGAGAGAGAGAGAGAGAGAGAGTGCATGTGATGTGCTCGCCACGCGCGCGTATGTGCTTGCCACTTGCCCGCACCAGGGCACGTTCAAGCTCCAGTTTGACATCAGGATGTTTTCAGCACTTGCTTCTCCACCTTATCTTTTGGGACAGGGACTTTCAGATGGCATCTTGGGGGATTGCTTTTCTCTTTCCATGTGGGTCCTTGGGATTGAACCTATGTTTCCAGGCTTGGAAACAAGCACCTTTATCTGATGAGACCTTTTGCCAGTCCAGAAAGTTTTTTGTTAAAGAGTCAAACTGGTCCTGATTAAGAGTTACTAGTGAGGGGCCTGGAGAGATGGCTCAGCAGTTAAGAGCACTGGCTGCTCTTGCTGAGGACCCAGGTTTGATTTCCAGCACCCACATGGTTGCTAAAAATTGCCCTGTCAGTAAGTCCAGTTCCAGAGGATCTAATTTCCTCTTTTGGTCTCTGGGGACATTGTACACATGTGGTACACTTATATACATGCAGGCAAAACATTAATACATATTAAAAACATTTAAAATATTTACTAGTGTGCTGAGTAGCTTTAGTGTCAACTTGAAATACCTTGGTGGAGGAGACTCGATTGGGGAGTTTCTCCCATTGGACTGGCCTGTGGCCATGTCTGTGCGGCATCTTGATTATTGAATGATGTGGGATGACCCAGCCCACTGTGGGTGGTGCCATTCCTGGGCAGGTGGGCCTATGTTGTATAAGAAAGCAGGCTGTGCAGGGGCCAGAGGAGCAAGCCAGTAAGCAGTGTTCCTCCATGGCCTGTGCTCCAGCTCCTGCCTCCAGGTTCCTGCCCTGAGTTCCTACCTTGGGCTCCCTGATGAACTGTGATCTGGGAGATGTAAGACAAATAAACCCTTTCCTCACCAAGTTGGTAGTGGTCAGAGTGTTTTGTCACAGCAGTGGAGAAGCAAACTAGGACAATGAGTGAGGACTAGCGATGGCTCCATTGGTAAAATGCCCTCTGTGCTAGCATGAGGACCTGAGCTTGAATCCCCAGAACCCACTTATAAAGCTAGGCATGGTGTCATACCTGGAACCCAGCCTTGGCAGGAATGCATGTGTGGCAGAGACAGGCACCTAGCCAAACTGAGGAGCTTCAGGTTCAGTGATCAACCTCGTGCCTTCACATACAAGTGCACACATGTGCACGAGCACCTCCACACACATGCATACACTATACATGCAATACACAACACCACAGACAGACACAGACACATACACAGACACACACAAGATTTACTAGTGAGGAAGAACATCAAAGACACTTGGTACTAAACCCCTCGTTTCTGGCTTGACCCCAAGAAGGGGTGCTGGAAGGCTCTTCCTACCCAGGCCCTGCGCTGAAGGTCTGAGTGCCATGACTTCATCTGAGGGGACAAGCTGCTTCTGTCTTGAAGGCATTGTGGCCTCTGACAGGACCCACAGCAGCAGGAACTCAGCAGGGGAAAAGGTCAGACTGGACGGCGCGGGAAGTTTTCCTTGGTAACTGGTGTGCTGGATGGAGCTCAGCATCTTTCAACAGAACCCCATTGTCTTCAAACCCGCCACTCTGTTTTCTCTCTTTGACGCCTGCAAACCACCCCAGGGTTTGTGAAAATTTTAAGTCACAATCTGCCAATTGGAAAGTGGTTTTAATTTGAAAAATTAATAGGTATAACCTCATTTTAGAAATATTTTGATTCTTTGAGAATTTCATACAATGTATTTTGACTGTATTCAGACCCCCTCCATTACCTGACCCTCACCTTACTACCTCCTGCCCTCTTTATGTCCTCTATTATTATTATTTATCATTATTATTAATTTTAAGGCCTGCTGGGTCTAACTTGTGTCCCCAAATGCTCTCCCGTGTGGGTCCATCCCTTGGAACCTGGCCAACCTACCCAGCATCACACCCTTAAAGAAAATGGACTCTCCCTCCCCCAGCAGCTGTCAGTTGCCAGTAGTTCCTCAGTGAGCGTTGGGGCTTCTTGACACCTTGATCCTTCCATTCTGGAATTTTGTCCGGCTTTAGCTTGCATGGGTTTTGTGCATGCTGCCACAATAGCTCTGAGTATATATGCACAACTGCTCTGCTGTCTGGAAAACACTGGGTAACCTCATTTTTATCTGAGGTTATGAAAGTAGGCCTCACTATCACCACATATACTTTACAAATATGACATCATAACACATAGTGTTTCATAATTTTTGAATTCTGCAAAAGACTCCTTTTTCTGTTTCCATGCCGGTGACCTCAGAAGACCGTAGCTCTATTTCTCTATAGCCTGGCTGTCTGTAGTTTTAAATGCATGAATGTTCAGGTCAGGGCTCCTTAAAGTTTTTTCATATTTTTGACTCCTTTTTTTGTATGAGAAATTTGCCTGGGTATATATACATATAAAATAGTTCCACAAATCAAATATTTGCTGATAGTAAAACATAAATAAATTTACTTTAAAACAATTCTTTGATATGCATATAATCTGATTTATTAAGATGAAGGCATATTTGTATACTAAGGAGATGAATTCTTTGTTTGTACATAAAGAATTAAATCTTGGGGCTAGAGAGGTGGCTCATCAGTTAAGAGCATTGATTACTTTTGTAGGGAACTGGAGTTTGGTTACCAGCACTCATGTCAGACAGCTCACAACTGTCTGTAACTCCAGCTCCAGAGGATCCAATGCCCTCTTCTGGCCTATACAGACATGCGCACACGTGTCATATAGTCACACACATACACAAATAATAAAAAGAAATCTTCAAAAAAGGATTAAATAGTGGCTGAGTATTTTGTACCGCAGGACACAGAGCATCTTCAACATTTTTCAGAGCTGATCAATACATTGTCAAGGCTGAGAGTGCCACTTCCCATAGAGACATAGTACAAAATCACAGAAGTATGTTTAAGGTCATTTTAGAAATCATTGGGAATTCTGACCTATTCTAAGCCCCAAATTCATTTAATGAGTTTTATGAAACTCAAGTCAGTAACTTAAATAGTAATTTTTAAAACCAAACTTTCTGACAAAAAGCAATTCAAAAATATACTAATGTGATACATTCTGAGGGAATAGTAAAAAATATTAAGTCTTTGCTACATAACTGAAGGTGATCTTGAACCCCTGCTTCTCCTGTCTCTCTCTCTGCAGTGCTGGGATGATAGTGCATCACCATGGCTGGTTCTTTGTAATGCTGGGGATCCTGCATGCTAGGCAAACACTTTATTAAATGAGTTGCATCCCCAGTCAGCACTCCCTTATTCTTAAGATTAAAAAAATTTATCAAGGCTGGGTGTGGTGGGACACGCCTTTAATCCCAGAACTTGGGAGGCAGAGGCAGGTGGATCTTTGTGAGTTTGAGGCCAGCCTGGTCTACATTGTGAGTTCTAGGACAGCTGGGGCTACAGGGAGACCCTGTCTCAAAAAGACAAAAAAAATTATCATTTCACAATTTCATGTGTGTGTGTGTGTGTGTGTGTGTGTGTGTGTGTGGTGTAGTACTTTGTCATATCCCTCCCCATCCCCATTAGCCCCCCACTTTTGAGTCAAGGTCTCACTATGTAGCCCTGACTGGTCTAGCACTTGCTATGTAGACCAGGCTAGTCTTGAACTCATAGAGATCTAACTGCCTATTTCTCCCTAGTGCTGGGATTAAAGGTGTGTGCCACCACTCCTGGCCCATTATTCTATTTTATTCTTCATCTCCTGCCAACCACCTCATATTTACAATATATATATATGGTATTGAACTCCTGCTTCTCCTGCTTCTATCTCCCAAGTGCTGGGATCTCCCACCACCGTGCCCAGCAGAGCAGAAAACTTCCTATGTACAATAAAAACACAGTACTTCATACCCTACAGCAGTCTTGAATGTGGACTGAGGTGTTTCAGGCTGTGTTTGTTGGTGTTGCATGGTGGGATAGCAGGAACAGTGCAGTGTGCAAGATATATTCAGAACTAAGGCTGCAGGGGTTACATGCACCATGTGGTATGGGCATGAGCTGCCAAGAATGCCTTGGTTTCATTAAGTGTTTGATTTTGAATTAACTTTTGGTTATTGAATGTTTAGAAACCTTTTACTGTTGCCAAAGTTTTTACTACCTCCATTCTCCCATGACCCACAGTTTAAGCAGCTGGGGTTTAGATTAAAACATCTGTTTATAAAAGGGCAAGTTTTGTGCCTCTATATGATTTCTGTATATTTCTTTTCTTTTCTTTTTTCTTTTTGGTCTTTTTGAGACAGAGTCTCCTTGTAGCCTCAGCTAGTCTGGAACTCACTATGTAGACCAGGCTGGTCTTGAACTCAGAGATCCTCCTGTCTCTGCCTCCTGAGTGGATTTCTGTATATTTCTTTGTCAGCCTTTATCACTTACATGTTTAAACACCCTTCCCCCAAATAGCCAGGGGTAAGTGGCACATGCCTGTAATCTCAGTACTTGGGAACTGACGCAGGAGAATCATAAGTTCAAGCACAACCTGGGCTACATAACCCTGAGGGGGGCAGAGAGGGAGGGCAGGATGGAGAGTGAGGGAGAGAGAGAGAGAGAAATATAGTCATCTAGTAAAAGATCAAAATGTTTAATTATGGCTGGGCTTGGTGGCACACACCTTTAATCCTAGCACTTCGGAAGCAATTTCTGCCATGAGAAGAGGATGCTCCAGGTGACCCACCTGTGTGAGGGAAGAGAAACCTGTAGAGCACACCTAGTACCACATCTCTAGCTTAGGGCAAGTCCAGCCAGGTCTATCCTGTACTAACCACACCTCAGCTATAAAAGTCACAAGACATAATAAAAATTTGTCTTATGGCAAAAATCTCAGACTCTTAAGATGGCCTGTTATGTATTATTGTAGAGTTAGCCGGCTGGGAGATTATGTGTTAAAAACTATTTAGGGTTAGATATGTGGTAGAGCAGTTGCCTAGCATGTAGGAGTCCCTGGGGTTGATTCCCAGGAATGCAGGAAGGAACTGGCATAAGATTTTTATGAAGAATTCTTGATTAGTAAGTAAAAAACAAAATAGAGACCAATCTAGTAGATCAATGATACAGGAAATTCACAGAAAACTAGAGTGACCAATGAATAAATGAAAAGATTATGGGGCTGGAGGATGGCTCAGTGCTTAAGAGCACTGGCTGCTCTTGCAGGGGGCCCGGGTTAGATTCCCAGCACCCACATGGCAGCTAACAACCGCCCGTAAATCCAGTTCCAGGGGAATCTGACTCCTTCTGACCTCTGTGAGCATCGCATGACACGGGTGCACCTACATACATGCAGGCTATACACTCATACACATGAAATAAAAATATAAATAAAATATTTAAAAAATGAAAAGATTGTTAGCTTGCTTCACTAATTACAAGTTATTACAATTATTATAAAAATTAAATAAGTATTGGTACCATTTCTAATATGTGAGATACCCATTAGATTGGTAAAAGTTAATGCCTGGTGATCACACTTATATGAATGGGAAGGGGCTGGTGAGATGGCTCGAGTAAAGGTATTAACTGCTTACTTTGATGACCCGAGTTCGAGCCCCAGGATCTACAAGATAGAGGGCAAGAACTGACTGACTCTTGTAAGTTGTTGTCCACATGCATGCCATACCATGAGTGTACGCACACACACACACAAATAACTAAATGTTAAAAACAGAATAGGAAGAATAAGGCTTTTATGTGCAGATAATACAATGTTCAAAGGAGAGTTTCCTACCTAAGGAGAGACATCTGATACAGGGAGTGGAATATTGTGGGCAAAGGATTAAACTTAAGTTATGTGGAGAATTATTAGAAAGCAGTAAGGAAATAGAGGCAACCTAGAAGGAAAAATAGGAGACAAATACAAGCAAGGGATGCACAGCAAGGATCCTGGAATGTTTGGCTATCACCTCGAGAAGAGGCTGTGGATACCAGATGCAGAAAGTAACAGCAGGGAGACCCACTTTGGACCTCCCTTGTTGGCAGAAGTTAAAATGTCATGCAGCATCTTGTGATATGGAGGTGGGGACATGTGAACCCACATGCTCTGTTGCTGGTGTGTGTGTGTGTGTGTGTGTGTGTGTTTTAAAGATCAGTTTAGCAATATTTATTAAGACTGAATAATTGCACATAGTCTTAACCCAAAATTTCTTCAGAATCAAATACCATAGACTGGATGGTTTAAACAGAAGGATTTTTTGCACCATCCTCCACAGTTTTAAGAGTAAGGTGAGAGAGAGAGAAAAATGCTGTCTTCTTCCACTGAGGTTTAGGGTGGCATGTTATGTGGTATTATTGAGGAAATAGCTCACTGATTGGATCAATGATATATAAAGAGCTAATTCGTAGAAAAGTAGGATGATTAATAAATATACAAAAGACAACTGAGCTGGCTTCATTAGTCATTGGGCAAAATAAAGGTTTACTCAACAGGATCAAGGTGTGATGAAGCTTGTTTCTCCTGAGGCTAATTTTCTGGTTTGTGGATAACTGCCTTCTTACTCATCACTCAGCCCTCCCTCTGTGGGCACGTTCTTGATGTCCTGTCTTCTGTGTGTCCCAGTCTGCTTGTATAAGGACACTAATCAGATTGGATCAAGGTCTTATTTTAATGTAAGCACCTCTTTAAAAACTGTTTTCAAATGCAATCGTATTTTGAGATACTGGGGATAAGAATTCCACAGATGAATTCTGAGAAGACACAATTCATCTCATAACACATTGTGTGTATGAAGAGGCATTTTTACACAGATACCCAGAGGTATGCCTAAGTGTGTTTATTACAGTATTGTTTCCCAGAGCAAAGGGTTGAGTACTATGTAAATGTCCTTGAGTGCAGATATGGACAGATGACATACTAAAGTGCACTGCACAGAATTCAACACAGTAGAAAAGAAAGGAACAAGTAAATCCCTTATGTTAGCTGGGAATTCACTCCCCCTGCCAAATAACAAAGAATCTGGTAGCAAGAAGTGTTCCAGGCAAATGACATCATGGTCATTCTACATTTCTACTCTGTTACCCTTCTCTCAGCTTCATGGTAAAGCTGGTTTTTAAAAAATATTTTATTATTTTTATTTTATGTGTATGCATGTATTGCCTGCATGTAGGTAAATGTACCTGTGTCATGCAATGCCCGCGGAGGACAGAAGAGGCTGTCAGATCCCTTGGAACTGGAGTTATGGACAGTTGTTAGCTGCTATGTGGGTGCTGGGATTTGAACCTGGGTCTTCTGCAAGAACAATCAGTGTTCTTAACTGCTGAGCCATCTCTTCAGCCCCCCAAACTATTTTTTATAGATTTTTAAAATTTAAATTTTAAATTATGTATATATATATATATATATATGTTGGCTTGCACAAGGAGTGCAGTACCTGCAGAGGCCAGAAGAGGGTGTCAGATTTCCTCGAACCAGAGTTATAGGCAGTTGTGATATCCCGTGCCCCCACCCCCAACCATATGAGTGCTAGGAACTGAACCTATGTCCTCTGCAAGAGCAGTATTCACTCTTAACCACTGAGCCATCTCTCCAGCCAGCCCAGAAAACCATTTTCATTTCTAGGCATCATACTATATTCCAGAAGAAAAAAGGAACAGGATCCATGACAAGTTAGTGGATTCCAGTCTATGGGGAATGTAAAAACTTTACCCTCAGCAAACATCTGCTGGCATGTCATTGGCCAGGGTTTCATCCTATGCCATCAGAGTTCCCATGAATGCTAGAAAATCAAAAAGAGAGCAAGTTGGAGTAAGCAAATGACATGGGTAGATGGGGGGGGAGAGAGAGAGAAAGAGAGAGAACACTGCTTGTGTAAACATCTAATGCACACACAATGCTACATATTCCTGTAGGTACATATGCACATTATATATAACATTGTATTCTATATTGTATATAATACTATTATATGATGTATGTAATGTAAAAAAGTTATGAAAGGTTGATTGGAAAGGGACCCTCTAACGACCCTAAGCACAGAGAGGAATGGAGCTGGAGCTGAGAGGCTCAGAATACAGCAACAACAAAGTAAGCAAAACAGGATTTTCCCGGATCAGTTCCGTCATTGTGCCTTGAACTGAGGATCTCGATTGAACTTTGTCATTCTAATGCTGCCTATCCAAGATCCAGAAGGAAAAAATTTGGTTTGGCTTCGGGTGTATGTGGAGTTACTCAGACTGTAGGGCAGGCTAATCATTTGGGATAAGACATCTATGAATCACTGTGTTTGTAACGGAATTAAATTATTTTTATCTGTTTTTGGAATAAGCTTCATTCTTTTGAGTATAAATGAAGCCCTAGTCGGGTGATGATACAGGTTTAAAATTTATTTACTTATATTTAGTGTGTGTGTGTGTGTGTGTGTGTGTGTGTGTGTGTATGTAGGGGAACATGTGCCTGTGTGCACACATGCGGAAGCCACATGTCCTGGTTTGTTTTTCCATTGCTGTGACAAAACACTCTGACCAATACCAACTTGGGGAGGAAAGGGTTTATTTGTCTTACATCTCCTGGGTCCAGTTCATCAGGGAGCCCAATATAAGACCTCAAGGCAGGAACCTGGAGGCAGGAGCTGGAGCACAGGCCATGGAGGAATGTTGCTTACTGGCATGCTCCCCTGGCCCATGCTCAGCCTGCTTTCTTATGCAACACAGGCCCACCTGCCCAGGGGTGGCACCACCCACAGTGGGCTGGGCCCTCCCACATCACTCAACAATCAAGAAGATGCCCCACAGACGTGGCCACAGGCCAGTTCAATGGAGACAAGTCCCTAATTGAGGCTCCCTCTACCCAGGTATGTCAAGTTGACACTAAAGCTGCCCGGCACACCACAGCAGGACTTTGGGTGTCTTCCTCTGTCTCCGCCTTGTTGCCTTGAGGCAGGGTCTCTCACTGAACTGGAAGCTCACCATTTCCTCTAGGATGGCTGGCCAGCAAGCTCTTGAGATTTCCCTGTCTATGTGCCCCACCCCCAAGTTGGACTTACAGGTATGCACAGCCACAGACTGGTGTTTTACATGGGTGCTGGGGAGTCGAACTCAGGTCCTCAGACTTGCACAGTTAATGCCATCGTCCCAGTCCCATGATGCTACTGTGTGAATTTATTTACTCTGGCAGTTATTTATTTATTTATTTTTGACAATTTAGGAATATTATGATTCTTATTTTTTTGGTGCTAAGTGAGGATCAAACTGAGAGCTTTGTATATGCAGGGCAAGATATTATGATTCTTGAAAAATTGATTTTCTTTGCTTTTATGCATCTATTTCTTTTGTATTATTATGCAAGCTCAGCCATTTTAGATCATCAGTGGAGACATGAATAAAATAAATACGGCTACTTGGTAGTGAAATCCATCACTCTCTAGTTTTCTGTTATTATCTTTGGAAACAGAGTGTGGGAGAAAGGATTTCCTTCCTCTCTCTCTAATATAGCCTCAGCGACAGAGCAGCTCCCTGCTCTGGAATGAAGCAGGCTGGCAGAGTTCCCTAAGTCTCATGTGGGAACAAGATGCAGACGTTCCTGTTTTCCAAGTTACTGTCACTCTTTGGTTTTTAGTTTAGTATTCTGTCCTTTAACCATTCCATATGCGGTCTTAAAAAATATGAACTGCCCTACATGATTATTAATGTGTATTAGCATCTTTCATTTTCCCCATTAAGCAAAGAATTCTGAAGTCTTCCATTTTAGGGCTGTAGCTCTGTGTTTTCTTATTATAACTTTCTACAAATGGGGCAGATGACTTTCCCCAGTGAAACAGATGCCACCTGCTAAGTAAAAATGTGTGAGCTTAATGAGTGTCCTTTTTTTTTTTTTTAACATCAGAAGCTATCCACTTGTTAGTTTTTACAGTAGCCCTTTAAAATTTGGTTTGAACAAACAAAATTCCCCAGAGAGAGAGATGTCTTTCCATAGAATAGTGATCATTGACCAGTGAGTTATTTAGAGCTGTAACTATGACTCCTTTACATTCTTTTAAAAATATTTTATTTATTATTTTATTTTGTATCTATGAGTATATTGCCCACATGTGTAAGAACACTGTGTTGTGCAATGCCTGCGGAGGTCAGAAGAAGGCATCAGATCCCTGGAACTGGAGTTATGGATGGTTGTTAGTTGCCATGTGGATGCTGGGAATCGAACCTGGGTCTTCTGTAAGAGCTGTCAGTGCTCTTAACCGCTGAGCCATCTCCCCAGCCCAGCAGTCCTTTGTACTCTGTGTAATTGTATGAGCAGTTTCTCTCCACAGCAGCTTTGCATGTCTCATTTCACAACAGGAGTAAGCCCGGGGAAATGGTGTTCCTTGTGAACAAGGTCACGGGATATAGAATTTGAATTCAAACAGTTTTTTTTTCTTCTTTAAACTTTGTATTAGCTTCTACACACATATACACACATCTGATCACATCCGCCTCCCTGCTATCTCTTTGTCTAAGATCTCATGTAGCCCAGGCTGGCTTCAAACTCCATATAAAGCCAAGGATGACCTTGAACTCCTGACTGTGGTGTGTCTATCTCCTACGTGTTGGGTTACAGGCATGTGCCACCATATCTGGCTCTTGCTCTACGATTTATCTTGGCAAACTCGTGTGTCTCATGGATTATAGCACAGGTGGCAGTTAACCCACTTTAGCTTGATTTTCTCAGTTCGTCTGCATTTCCAGATGTCTGTGGCGCATATGCCTCTGCACTGACACCTCATCCAAGCATGTCAGGACAGGGCTGCTTCTAGATTTGCGAGCTATATGAAAAGTACCTCTACAGGCTACTACAACAGTTTGAAAGGGTGATATGTTCTTTCAAAGGCAAAGTGCAGGCAAACACATACATACAAACTCATATATATACAGGATATTTTGAAAAGTAAAATATATCAGGGCATTTTTGCTAAAAGCAAAAGAGTAAGTTACGTCTATTTACCAGCTTCCCTTCCCACCTGAGCATTATCATAAATTTTTTTTTCAAGGTACACATAGCACAGGAACTGAAAAGGCCTTTAGACATTGATTTGTGAGGCATCTGGAGAAGCCAAGCTGGCTGAATGAAACATGACTCAGGAGAGCCCCATTTGGGAACCAAACTTGTTGAAAATAAAGTGGAACTAAACGGTGAAATGAAAGCAGAAAAAGTTAGCTGGCGGCATAGTCCTGGCTTGTGTGGCTGGATGGCAAAATGGAGAAGCAAATTACGGACCCAACTGATGCTTCAGTTTTCTTTTGGATGTTTGTCCTATAAGTTAATTTGAGGAAAGATGTCAGTTTAGAAAATCGAGATCATAGAATTTTATAAGAGAATCAATAACAGTTGAAGAGATGTTATACTTTGTTTCTAAATGGACAGTATGATCTTTACCTAGCAACCATTAGTTACTACCCGAGTCAAGAAACTTCTGTATTCAGGTTTGAGAAACCATTTTTTGGTGTGTGTCTATGTGGGGTGTATGAATGTGTGTGTATACATGCTCATGTTTGTGGGTACATGAGTGTGTGTACGTGAGCCTGCACGTGGAGGCCTGAGGTTGATATTGAATATCTTCCTTAATTGCCGTCTGTCTTATTCATTGAGACAGGGTCACTGTGTTGAACCCAGAGCTTACCCTTTTGGCTTGCTCTGGGATCCCGTCTCCACCTTCTAAGTGCTGGAATTACAGGCAGACCACCATGCCCACCAGATATTTATGTGGGTGCTGGGAATCCAAGCAACGGTCCTCACCCTTGTGGGCTCTCACACTTGCACAGCAAACACTTTGTCCACCGATCCATCTCCTCAGCCTGGAAAATGATGTCTATGGAGCTGATTCTTTCAATGAAAAACCCCTTAAGTTGCTTTCGTTATCAGAAGTGGAATTCCCTCCTTTTTTGGTCTTTTTGAGACAGGGTCTCCCTATAGCCCCAGTTGTCCTGGAACTCACTATGTAGACCAGGCTGGGCTTGAACTCACAGAGATCCTCCTGTCTCTGCCTCCCGAGTGCTGGGATTAAAGGTGAGTGCCACCACACCCGGCTTTCAATGATACTTAATTATTTTTATGAGCTATTTTTTTCAAAGATTTATTTATTTATTATGTGCATGTGTGCCTGAAGGTATGTATGTGCACTATGTATGTGCCTGGTGCCTGCAGAGGCCCGAAGAGGTCATTAGATCCTCTGGAACTGGAGTTACAGCCAGTTGTGACCCATCTGATGTGGGTGCTGGAAACCAATTCTGGATCTTCTGCAAGCACAGTGCATCTAGCTGCTAAGCCATCACTCCAGTCCCGAATCAGCCACTCTTATTACTGTTGTGAGATCTACAGACATATACTTAAAAATGAAATCCTTACCACTTTTCTCTGGGTATCTTGATTTAGTTTCTGTTAAAAATAATTATAATAAGCCAGGCATGGTGGCGCACGCCTGTAGTTCCAGCACTTGGGAGGCAGAGGCAGGCAGATCTCTGTGAGTTCAAGGCCAGCCTGGTCTACATAGTGAGTTCCAGGACAGTTGGGGCTACAGGGAAACCCTGCTTCAAAAAACACACACACACAAATTATAATAATCTTTTTTTTTTGAAACAAGGTCTCACTATGTAGCCCTAGCTGACTTGGAACTATGTAGACCAGGCTCACCTTGAATTTACAGAGATTCAACTGCTTCTGCCTCCCAAGTGCAGAGATTAAAGGAGTGAATCACTATGCCCAGCCCCAAAATATTCTTTAAGAACTTGTAAACTCAATAGTTTCAGGGAGTATCAGCTTGCCTGTTTAAAACTTTTTATTTCTACTTTAATAAATTCCATTTTGGATTTACAATGTTTTGGGTATACAGTGTTGATGAGAGTTGCGTCTAAAAGTTGATCATGGACAGTTTTTTATTATTGCATTGCAAATTTTGAAGAGTAGACTCTCGTGTTTGATTCTGCTGTTTGATGCTGCCCTTCACTGGTATGTTGCTTTAAGAGCTCCCATCCCCCTTCTTGTTTGAGCCACTGTGCCCTGTCAGTCATCCTGAAATACACTAGGGTGCTTGTCAGGCTGTTTGCTTACAGATGCATCATAAGCCAAATTCTGAGCCATAATAGTGGCACTGAATTTCTAAACACGAGAAATTGTGTAGACAGTTGATTTAGTGTCTGTGTATGGGCAATACTCTGTCCTGCAGTAGGTGAGTCAAGTGTCAAACTTCTTAAAATCGAACTTTGCTCTATGGCAAATCCTAGCAAGTACAGATTATTTGTTGCTCTGTTGGATATAACTTTGGGGGAAGTGAAGGGACATTATTACTATAAAATGGGATGACTAGAGACTTTGTTGTGCATTTATTGCTTTTGTGAGGAATTTTCCTCTTAGTTCCACAGAACTCTAGACTGCTTTATGAAAGCAAAGATTTTAAATATCTACTGTTCTTAGTAGATCAGCAGGCATTTCAGACTTAGAGAAAAATGTGCTTCTTGAACACTATTTTTTTTCTTGCACAGCAACTCAGGCCGACTCAACTGAGCAGAGGCTCAATTCTGCTATTTGGAGTTTAGTAGCAGTATTAAAAATAGCACGCAAACAAATTCTCATGTGCCAATGCCTAAGCTATAGCAATCTTACATCAGAGCACTTAAAAAATTCCTACTGTGTAACTGAGCCATTACTATTTGAGTAACTGTATCAAGGCACTGGAAGCTTTACATTCTTTTATTATAAAACTTGCACAGCGAGCAGTCTCTTTATTTGTGCAAACAATTTAATTTCTATTATCGGCCTCTAAACTTATATTGTGCATGGCTGTTTTCCTGGCGTTATTTGTATGCAGCCTTAAATATTTGTAGAGAGAGAACTGAAAAAGCAAAGCCAGAAAGAACTCATGGATTTTGATAATTTGTGTGTTTGGAATGAAGTTAAAGTTTTAAGACTTTATCTAGGGTGAATGAGAAGAGATTGCTTCTGTAGATGTATAGAATATTTATTTATTCTTTGTCTGTTCTAGAAATGATTTAAGACGACTTACAAGGCCACATGAAGGATAAATTAAATGTGAAGTGAAAGGAAAGAATAAAAAAAATGTGAGGCTTTAAAACACAGCCAAGAATAAGAGTTAAAAAGAAAAAGGAGGCGGTTCTCAGCCACAATTTTGTGACATCTGTGTGTTATGGATGGGCGGGAGAGAAAATGCAGAATTATATTTATTATATGTGTATTTATTACATGCAGAAATCTTATGCAGAAATTTCACGTAAACCAACTGGCTCCCTGACTTTGGGTGGCAGCCTGGAGTAAGAAAATCATGTTGGGTTGTTGATATTAAGTACACTTTAAGTGTTGCTTGTGTTTTGATGGAAATAAAAGTGGACGAATGCCATCCTTTAGACTCACAAGCTTATTTATATGGGTATAAATGTGGCCTCGCGTTTTCTAGCAGCAGGTATAAAATAGGCCTATTGCTCAATTCAGAAAGAGGACTAAGGAGGCTTGGTGTTTGGGGAAAAACCAGGAGTTGCCTAAATCAAGTCAAAGATCTCCATATTAGAAGAACTCTGATTAAGCCAGTGTTCAAAATGAAATATATTTAGTGGTTTTCTATGAATTTATCAGTGCAAAGTTCTTGTAATTTTTTTCTAATGCACTGTTGTAAATGTGACTAGTTACATTCCATCTTTATACTGTTTTAATGTAAATTTGAGTTGAATTTCAAATCCATTTAGGCCAAAATTAGCTGGATCAATACAATTGGGAAGAAAGTTGTTGGGTAGGAGGAATTCAGAGATCAGACTTTCTAGTATGTTTTGATCTCCAAATACCCACCAAACACCTGCTGTCTTGGAAATTTTGGGTTCTGGATGTTTCTTGTACCATGCTAAACCTGGCTTATGTATTTATACAAAAAGATGATCTTAGAAACTCCTGCTTCCAACACAGCATATTCTTAAAAAAAGATGAGAGAGCAGCAGTGAGCATTTTGCTGATGGTCTTCATTTCTGTCTTCAGATGCGAACCTACTGCAGTCAAGTCAGTCATTTGACTCTTACTTTCTTATCCATTGTTTAAAAACAACCCCGATAAGAATTTAAAAAAATGGTATATAGTCCTTAAAACCTGTTTTCATAGTTTTTGACTATAAGTACATATGCCAGAACAGAGGTTCATAACTGAGCTATACCCCAAGTCCAGAAAAATATTTTTTGTTTATATAAAATTTATTTATTGAGAAATACTTTACATATGTTAAACTAACCCATGGGCTTAGAGAAATGACTCAGCAGAAAAAAAAATTTACAAATCACATTGATAACATGTAACTGAGTTATAAATTAAGTAAATAATGCATAATTAATTGATCATGTGCATGAAATGATGTTGAGGATAACCTGGACACACAGGTTTGTAACCTGGAAGTAAATACTATTAAAAGGTTAAGTTGGAGCTAGGTGTGATGAGATGTATCTATAGTCTTAGCATCTGAAGCAGGAGAAGGCCAGACTGGACTACGCAGTGAGATGCTGACTGAAATAAAAATCTTAAGTCAGGCTTAGGCACTAAAGAAATTGAGTGATATATCAGGTGAGGGAATCAATATGCTGAAGGACAGCTGATCAACTTATGAAATCATTAGTTCTGAGAACCTTATAAGATGCACTCAAAGAACTAAGTCCCTTCCCTTCCCTCCCCTCCCCTCCTGTCCCCTTCCCCCTTCTCCCTTTCCCCCTCTCTTCACCCCTCTTTCTCCTTCCCCCCTCTCAAACCACATGCATGGCAAGCCAGCACTTTACTATTGGGAAACAACTCAAGCCCAGAAAAAGTTTTTTTTTTTTGTTTAAATCAAATTTATTGAGAAATACTTTACATACATTACATTAACCCGTGGGCTAGAGAGACAGCTCATCAGTTGAGTGTATACTGCTCTTGTAGAGTACCAGAGTTTGGTTCCTAGCACCTGTTTTTCGGTGGCTCACAGACATCTGTAACTCCAGCTCCAGGGAATCTGATGATCTCTGGCCTCCGTGGATACTCCCCACAAATAAAAATAAAAATAAATCTTAAAAAATTACCCCTCTTGAAATTTGCAGTTTGATTAGTCTGACATATAAGTTAATGATATAATCACCACCATTATGGTAATTAAATACACGGTTATAATCCTGAAATTTCCCTTGGGCCTCTCTGAGGTCAATCCACTGCCATCATTTCTGGCTTCTGACACCATTCATCTCTTTCTGTCTCTATTTTGCCCCTTCAACAATGTCCTATAAATGGAATCGTACAGTGTGTACTTGGGTCTGACTCTCAGACTGATGCTTTTGATTTTCATTCATCCTGTTGCCCGTATCAATTCTTCATTTATTTTTTTCTTTCACAATATGATGATATGCTTGTACCACAATGTATCTGTTTACTCGATGACAATTGACTTTTCTAAATTTTGACTATCATGATTGAGATCACCATGAATGTTTGCATATATGTCTCTGTTTGGACTTGCGCTTTGATTCCTTTGGGTAAATAGCAGGTTTGTTGAATCACAGGGTGAGTACATGTCTAACTTTATGAGGAACAGCTGGCCTATTGTCTAAAGTGGCTGTATCAGTTTTCAATGGCCATATGTGAAAATTCTGGGTGTTTCTCATCTTTGATCTTATAGTAATAGTCTTTTTAATTTTCACCATTCTGGAAGATGCTCAGTAGTTGTTGTGAGTTTGAGTTTCTCTAGTGGCTAATGATATTGAGCCTTTCAGTCACCAGAGAAACACAAATTAAACTCACAACAGATACTACTGAAATCTGCTAGGATGACTACCGTTCCAGCATCTCATTTACTCTTTCTTTCAACAAGCGGGTAGTTAAACATAGATGGGGATTGGTTAGATTTAGGTTCAATTCTTTTGGTAGGAACACTTCAGAGGTGGAGTGGTGTATTTCCCCCTGCCTCCCATCAAGGGGTATAGTGTCTGGGCACCTTACTGTTAGGGATGTTAAAATTGATCAGTGGCTGGGGTTGGAGACATGGCTTAGTGGTTAAGAACACTTACTGCTCAAAAAACAAAACAAAACAAAAACCAAAAATGAACACTTCCTGCTCTTCTGGTGGACCTAAGTTCTGTGCCTAGCACCCAACTTGCATGGTTCACAACTGCCGATAACTCCAGCTCCAAGGAATCCAACTCCCTTTTCTGGCCTGCAGGAGCACTTGCCTACACATGGCATTCACTCACCATACACATATATTTTTAAAAATAAGTCTTAAAAAGAGATTGCTCAGTGAGTTCAGGCCCTGTGTGCTCCTCAATGTTCCCCACTAATCATTTGCCTGGTGGTCATGGCCTTCATTGATCTAAACCACTGTTTAGATCTACTATCACATTAGTGGTCATAAATGGTGATTTTTATCATTCTATAGTTCTTTATTAATTTAATTACTTGGAATTATTCTATAATGAGCCCTTCCCTATTTTAATGATCTCATTACCCTAAAGCATAGTTCACAGCAGAAACATCAGGAAAATACTCATTTTGTTTTATTTGTCAACTTTCAGGAAACAGGATACTAGCTTAACTATTAGGAAGGGTAGCCGCTGAATTTTTTTTTTGAACTAATTTTAATATGTTGGTTATGCTTTGGTCTGTTGTAATTTCTGTTCTTTTCAATGTTTGCGTTTCCCCAGTTTTAGCTAGTAAGAACCCTTTGGCTCCTGAGTTTGACAGAACTCCAGCTGGTTTTGCTTTCTAGCACAGGAAGTTTCCTTCTGTGTAGGCCCTGCCTTTTCTCCCAGAAGCCCCGTTCTTTATGGGAACTGGCAGTTAGGGAACATGGTCTACATAGTAGGGGTGCGAGGAGGCCCTCACACTTTTTGTCAAAAGAACTAAAAATTAGGCAATTTTCAGAAAGTGTATACAGTGAGCTCATATTGATACTTTCAATTCAAATATATAATTAAGTTTTAATTTAAAAATTCTGAGTTTATATTTGTGCCTCCTTTCCTTTATGCTGAAAATCATTTTCTAAGCACACAAATGAAGTTATTTATGTGTAGATGTATTCAAATAGGAATATTCAAATATATCATAATGATGCAGTTGAATAATATTTTAATATTTGGGGCTAGAGAGATGGCTTAGTGCTTAACAACACTGGCTGCTCTTGCAGAGGACCGGTGTTCTATTCCCAGCACCCACATGGTGGCTAACAACCATCTGTAACTCCAATTATAGGGCATCTGATGCCTTCTGACCTCTGTGGGCATTGCATGATACGGATGCACTTATGTACATGTAGCCAATACACTCATACACATAAAATAAAAATAATAAACAGATTAAAAAAGAATATCTTAATATTATTATTTTCCTAGAAGTTATCCTTCCAGGAATTTGAATATAAATACTATGCTTTGAAGTAACTTAAAATGATCCTTTTCTGTGTGGTTATGCAACTTACTTGAAATACAGCTAAAGTTTATTTTTCTTTGTTCCCTTTTGATTTTAGGGGGGAATAAGTTACGAGTTCTTTTTAATTAGGTAAAACAGTTACATGATTTCCACCTCAGTTTAGTTAAATACCGATGTGATGAAATTCCATGATAAAAGCAGATCAGGGGAGAAAGGGCATTTGGCTCACAGTTCATAATCATCAGTCTGAGAACATCAAGATGACAGGAACTTGAATCAGCTGGTCACGTTGTATCCATAGTCAGGAGCAGAGAGCAACAACTCAATACATGTGTGCTAATGCTCAGCTCACTTTCTCCACTGTTTTTCTTATTTTATTTTTAAAAAAATATTCATTTTTATTATTTTTATGTATGTATATGTGTCTGTGTGAATGCATGCCACATGTGTCTGCCTGTGGAAGTCAGAAGATGGTGTTGGATCCCCTGGAGCTAGAGTTATAGGTGGTTGTGAGCCACTGATGGGAGGGGGCTGGGAGCTGAACTCTGGAAGAGCTACAAGCACTCTGAACTGCAGAGCTGTCTCCCCAGCCTAGCTCCCATGTTTGCTAATCTTACACAGTTCAGAGTCCCCTGCCTATGGCCTGGTACCACCTATACTGCGTGGATCTTCCCACCTCAGTTAATGTAATCAAGATAATCCCATACAGACAAGAGGCCTGCTGGGTCAAAAGGATAAACACACACATATGCAAATATCTACCTGTGTATTGCAGATTTGCTATCTTACACATCCACCAGAAAAGTATGAAGGTGGCTGAGTCCCAATGACCTTATTAACAGACTTTGTTATAAAATGCTGATATTTTCTCCTATGAAAGGTGAGAATATTTCAGAGCAGTTTTAATTTGTATTTCTCTTCTTATGGATGAGGTTGAGCAGCTTTTGCATGCTTATGGTCTCTTTGCATATTTTTTCATGAATGAGAAGTTATTTTAAATTGCATTCAGTGGTATTATCTATTGATTCTTTGATATGAAATATAAGTAAAGATGAATGTTTGTGCCTCTTTTTTTTCCTCTTTGCAGTTTTGCTATATGTCATGTACTCAGTATAACACTTGCTTCTCCTGTTACTGTTTTATTTTTTGATTTCATTTATTTCTTGGATCTATGATCTTTTCTTGTTCCCTATGCTGTCCTGTTGTCTCTCTTTATGGACTGGCAAGTCTTACTTTCACTGTTTTTTCCCTCTCTCTTCCTGAGACCGAGTTTCAGTATGTGGCTCAGGCTGACCTTGAACTCACAATTCTCCTGCCTCAGTCTTCTGAGAGCTGGGGATTATAGAGGCACACCAGCACACCCAGCTTTCATTCTTTATTAAATATAGAATATATTGGATATATGCACGTGTATTTTATATATATATATTTTTATTTATTATTTTTATTTTATGTTTATGAGGGTATTGCCTGCATGTATGTGAGTGCACCCGTGTCGTGCAATGCCATGGAGGTCAGAAGAGGGCTTCAGATTTCCCTGGAACTGGAGTTAAGGACAGTTTGTAACCGCCATGTGGGTGCTGGGAATTGAACCCAGGTCCTCTGCAAGAGCAGTCAGTACTCTTAACCACTGAGCCATCTCTCTAGCCCCACATGTGTGTACTTTTATGAACAGTATATGAGTACACAGGCAACTTTCTCTGTTTCTTTCCTTCATTCTTGTTTGTATGACATTTACTTGGGGTTCCTTCTTTTTTTTTTTTCGGTTTTCATGTTGAATTCTCTTTATTGACCATTGTATGCTATCAGGTACTTCCTGAAGAACAGTCTAAGAGAGGTCAGGGGTTCAGTGATAACAGGTTGGGGTATCCAGGAATTTTTAAGCAGTTCATGGCATTGAATAATTTGTCATACAAGTTATTATTTCCTTTGCTTCTGGAAAACACTTGCATTTTCTGGTGCTCCAAAATCTCAGTGTGTTTCATGGCAAAGCCTTTTAAGCTGCAGGCTGTCAGGCTTGTGAACTGGTGATTCAGGTCTTCTGGGTCTCACTGATCTCTGGTGGTTGCTTTTTAGGTAAATGAGCTTAGCTGTTGACAGAAATGGCACATTGTTGTCCTGAATCTGTGGTTTCAAACTGGGTGTTTGATTTAAAAATTTTTTTTATTGTATTTATTTATTCATTTGTGTGTGTGTGTGTGTGTGTGTGTGTGTGTGTGTGTGTGTACCTGTATGGAGGGCAGAGGATAACTTTTGGGAGTTGGTTTTCTCCTCCTACCATGTGGTCTTGGGGTTCAAATTCAGGTCTGCAGGCTTGGCAGCAAGCTCCTTTAACTGCTGAGCCATGTCACTGACCTGTTGTGGGTTCTCCTCAGGCCAGCTGTGAAGACTCTAACCTGGATTGGGTGCCCTGCCAATTAGGGGGGTTAGGAGGCGCGGAGTCACGACACACAGATCCAGGGAGTCGGGTAGAAGCAAGCACTAGGCGAGGTGCTACAGGCTCGTTTAATGCAGGAAGGGGCAGGCCTTATATTTCCCTTTTCTCCACCCCCAAGTCCCTTTAGTCAGTGTATCATTTTCTGATTGGTCCGCACTACGCAGTCTGTCAGCAGTCACTGGGCTCCCAAGCAGGGTACGGAGGTATGGGCTCCTTTTGGGGGGCTATTTGTGGACCAAGAGGTGAAGTGAATTCTCGCTGAATCCCAGGGCTCTGGGTCCACGCCATCTTTGGAGGCCTTCTGCTACATTTCCACCCTTTTAAAAAAAAAAAAATGACTGTCCAGTGAGAGCCTGTAGGCAGCTCTGCCTCGGGATGACCCCAGGATCATGGACTGTGCCTGTCTTAGGTTGTCCTATTCGGGCATGAACCTTTCCCGTAATTGGAGCATGGGCATCCATGTCCATGTCCTGGCTTAGGTTGATTCAGCCCAACAGGAGCTTACCTGTCACTGACTACCAGCCCTCCAAGGGGTATCGTCCCATGGGATCAGTTGAGGTGGGGATTATCTGTAGGAGGCCTTGTACATTTGTGCGAGCCAAGTCTGTTGGGCTGCATAGGGTGGGTTGAAATCATCTTCATGTATTACTCTGAGGGCCTGATACACTGAGTGATTGAATTTTTTTGACTATGAGAATGAAGAACAAGGCATTTAAGAAGTAGAAAGAGAAGAATAATTATGCCTGTCAGGAGTAGGTAAGTGACAATCCAAGACGGGTCAAACAGTTGTTTTGAATTAGAGCAAATTTTCTCTAAGAACCCCTGAATTGATGTCCTGCATGGGGGCACGGGAATAATTTAGAGAAATAATTTGATTAGTTAGTAATATAGAGTAATTAAGAAACTTTTGATTCCAGTGGCTGTGAA
>NW_008340206.1:88141-99713 GCF_000622305.1 Nannospalax galili
ACGCTTCAGTAATATTCTGTACTTTATAGGGGGTGAGACAAAGTGACCTAAAGTGAGGGTCACAAGCTAGCAGAGCCATGTCTTTGGTAATTGCCAGCTCTTCACTTAAGAGATCAATTCGTTGTTGTAACACATTAATTGTCTGGTGAAGATGCTGATTGATAAGGGACTGAGTGTGAAAGGTAGAGGAGATTTTGGACACAGCCTCATTGAGTGTCTCCACAGTAGTGGAGGATTGGGTGATAGCCACCACAGCGGTGGCCACCGAACCTAATGCAAGGACGATGGCTGATATGAGAGCGGCAATGACCCTGAAATCCCATTTTAAGCGGGGGGCTTGTGACAAGGCTGTCCGCTCTATAAGGGTGACAGCATGGAAGTGGGTTGCATTGGTGACTGGAACCCAAAGGGCCATGGGTTCACGCATAAAGAGAACTATGTGAGCTGGATGGTTCCAGCAGGCTGCCAGTACACAGGTGGTGTTGGTATTGGAGCAGTTGAATTGTCCCCGAGGGTCAGAGATAACATTGGCTTGCAGCAATAAGGCAAATGGGGGCTGCACGCAAATGGGGGTAGGGGGCCAGGATGTCATGTGATCAGTGGATGTAAGGATTTTGTTTTTGGCACAAGTAGAGGGATTGGTGTTAGTGTAAGTGCCATTGGAAAGCTGAAGGCCCTGCTGTGCCAGTAACGGCCTCATGTCTATGCAGGCAGAGGACCACAGAGGTCCCAGTTACCGAATATTGATTTGTGGTTGGTATGGGAGATCTTAATGCCACAGGGATAGGTGGGGGCCAGTTGTCTCCAAGATCCTAGGGGGGTGATTAGAGGGGGAGCGGCTGAAGCGGCAAAAGGGAGGGATGGCATGGTTGGGCTTAGGGTGGCATCTCTGCCATGGTATAGGGAGCGCGAGGAAAAAGAGTGCAGGGGAGCATGTGCATGGGCAGTTGGGGAGTGGTAGGCGTAGAATGGCAGGGCAAAATGGGGGCAGAGGGGTGGCAGTCCCCTCCACCTCCCCTGTTATGATTGTTCCCAGTGCAGTGAGGACCAAGGCTACATTGGTGTTGTTGAAGGTAAGGGAAAGGCCCTTGAGTTTAAGCGTGTAACCCAAGGAGGCACTGCCAGCATAATCTTGGATGGTCAGGTTGAACAGCCCAATGCATGAGGATGCATTCTTGGTGGTGAAGCATAGAGAGTTATTTCAGGGCCAGGCGTGATTCCCAGGAAGTAATTGGGTCCATGGTGGGGAGGCCAAGCATAGAATTAGTTGAATAGAGGATGGGGTAGGCTGGGGAATGAAGCGATAAGGGCAAGAGTATAACAGGGTCATTAGTGGGGAGTGGTTGAGGATTGGGAGAGTCCATAATATCTGTCTCATTTCCCCTCTTCTGGGCGGGGCTGAGGCATGCCCCAGGTGGAGTTTAAAGGAGCTGAGTCTAGTTGAGGCTGTGACCTACAGTGTTTAGCCCAATGGAACACTTTTTTGCACTTGGGGCAGTGAGTCTTAGGGTGGGCTGTACCTTTTGGGCAGTGGCTACAAAAGTGGCCAAGCCCCCCAAAGTTCCAGAAACCTTCCTGTGCACCAAAGTGGGCAGGTTTTCCTTGAGACAAAAGAGTCTCCAAGGAGGTGGTCAAAGCCTCAATAGGGCATGCCCTAGGGTCTATGTCTCTAGTAGCAAGTACCCATTTGTGAACGTTATCATTGCGGACAGGTGCATAGCATTAGGAGTAGGGATGTATAGTCCCTCCCAAGTTAACTGTTTGATAAGCACCTCTCGGGTGGGTCCAGACTCCACCCTTGGCTCTACTGCCTCAGTGACATGGGTAAGGAAGTCTGTGAAGGACCCCCCTGACTGTTGAATCAAATTATGGAAAAAGACTTGTGGATCACAGGGGGAGCAACATTTAAGGGCCTTAAAGGCCAAGTCAGAAACTTGTTGGAAATAGGCATGGAGGCCAATAGTAGACTGGGAGATGGGGTCAGTATATTGTCTGTGTCCCGTGAGCATGTCCAATGTAATGTTGAGGCCATATTGGAGATTTAGGCATGCCTGGTTTTCAGCCTGATCGTCATAGGCTGCACACCAGTTTAGAAAGACTGAGGGTTCTAAGACTGCCTTTAGTAAGTTATACCAATCATAGTGGGTGTGTAACTGTAAAGACCACTGGCAAAGAACCTGTTCGAAATATGGGGAGTCAGGGCCTGATTGCTCTGCTGCCTTATGGATAAGACCGAGGTCAGCAAGTGGGGTGTGCAGCCATGGACACTGTGCCACCCGATTGCAGACAAAGGCAGGTGAGGGTTTAAGGAGGGCAGCCTAGGAGGGAGGGGCATGGTAGCAGGGGAAGAGGCAGGATGGTTACTGGGGGGGAGAGTAACTCCTTCCACAGGCATGGGGTGGGGGAATTTCTGGGCATGGTAGCTCTAGGAGAGAATCCTGAGATATAGGCAAAGGAGCTCCTTCCTTATTGGAAGTGGGCGCAGAGGTGGCATCCACCTCCAGGTCCAGGGGGTCCAGGGTCGAGGTAATAGCCAAATCTACACTAGATTTCTCCCAGCAGTGTTTGTTGTGGGCCGAGATGACTTCCTCAGGAGAGGAGGATTTAAGGCTAGCAATGATGTTTAGAAGGATTGGTACAAACCATGCAGGGGGAGTGATCCCTGACCCGACCTCCCTTTTTCGGACCAGGAAGAGGACCTGCATCCATGTGTCAGGGTCCCACATGTTTTCAGGGGAGACCCACAGAGCCAAATTAGTGGCTTCATCCCAAAAGTGTTCGATATCTTTTGGTTTCAGTTTCAACCCTCTGGTTTTAAGGAGCACCTTGAGTGCTGCCGTTTGTGGTTCCCTTCATTGTGGTGGTAAATTGCCCATTGTGGGAGGGTCTCACCAAGGGGAATTCGCCACAAAAGAAGACGAGGGTGACTACCAAGAGGGCACAAAGGAAGCAAAGAAGCACTGTGAGCTACTCAGATGTAAACTGCCCGGACATGTAACGGTGTATTGGATCCAAATGTCTTGTGCTGAGTGAGGGACTTCTGGAGGCCATGACACCTCCAGCCATATGCTCACATGGTGTCTCTGGGACAGGCAACAGGGTGACCCAAAGCCTAGGCTCTGAGTTCGGGGTGGATCAGCCCTTATGTGGACTCACTGGGACAATCCGAGAGGGGGGAGGTGCCGACGTGGGCTTCGGGACCACTTGGTGGAGTGTGCCTCCCTGATCTAACAAACTAGTCCAACCCTGACAGACAGGGTAGAGGGGACGGAGGAGGGGGCTACTCGCTTACCCTCAAGCAGCTGAATAAACAGACAAATCCGGGGCCTACTTACCGAACGAACTGAGGTTCTGGGTTTCTCCAACACCATGGGCAGAGGTCCCTGTTCAGGCACCAGGTGTTGCAGGTTCTCCTCAGGCCAGCTGTGAAGACCCTAACCTGAATCAGGTCCCCTGCTGATTAGGGGGGGGCAAGATGTGCGGAGTCATGACACACAGACCCTGGGAGTCAGGTAGAAGCAAGCACTAGGCGAGGTGCTGTGGGCTTGTGTAATGCAGGAGGGGGCAAGTCTTATATTTCCCTTTTCTCCACCCCCAAGTCCGTTTAGTCAGTGTATCGTTTTCTGATTGGTCCGCACCACACAGTCTGTCAGCAGTCACTGGGCTCCCAAGCAGGGTATGGGGGCATGGGCTCCTTTTGGCAGGGTATTTGCAGACCAAGAAGTGAAGTGAATTCTTGCTGAATCCCAGGGCTCTGGGTCCACGTCATCTTTGGAGGCTTTCTGCTACACTGACCTGTCTTTGATTCTTACACCTACCCATGCCCTACACCTCAGTGCTGCTACTACAAGACCTTTGGATATGAATTTCAGGGTATGTGGTACTCATTCATCTTCAGAAAATGTTATTTACCACTGGAATGTGTGTATTCATTTCTTTGTAGTTTATGATAATGACAAATTTCCTTGAAGGTGCTGGTTTTAATTTCATTTGTTTTGTTTGTGATTATTTTCAAAGAAGAGTGACGTAAACATGTGTTGGCAAATGCAGTAGAAGATGCCTTAGCTGTTAGGAGGGAGTCATGATGCCTTTAGAGATCTGTGGAAACAGAGAAGGAGGCCTCTCATCACCATAAGCATGTTAAGGTTTTATCTTATCTTTTTACTATACTTTTTAATTTGTGTGTGTGTGTGTGTGTGTGTGTATGTGTGTATGTGTGCGTGTGCATGCGCGTGCGCACACACGCACATGGGCATGTGGCACATGAGTGGAAGCCAGAAGGAAACTTGTAGGAGTCTGTTCTCTCTTTCCACCATGTGGGTCCCAGTGATGGAACTCAGGTTATCAGGCTTGGCAGCAAGATCCTTTACCTGTTTATCCATCTTGGTGGTCCAATGCATATTAGAGTTTGAAGTGGATTGCTTGACTTGAGCTTGGAAGGATGAGTGGGTATTTGTGGAGTGACCTCTGGGCAAGGGCATGCTAGGCAGAAGGACAGAGTAAAAATTGAAGGCTATGTCCAGAATAGTCCATTCAGAGAGCTTCAAAATCAGGAAGAGGGGAGACTAACTGTGGTATCATTTCAATCTAATGAGGGCCTGAACTGGGAAGTAGTGGTAGGGCACACACAATGTGACCTTTTCAGTGCAGAGCGAACGAGACTGTTCTGGAAATTGCTGGGTGCGGTGCCCAGCCATTGAGGGATGTCTTTAATGTAGCTTAGAACTGGAAAAGACAGCAAGATAAGTTGAGTTTGTGAGACAGCCCAGTGAGCAGTGGATTTGCAGTCCCGAAGCTCTCAGGAGAGGACTGGATTGTGGATGAAGTTGTGAGTCAGAGGCTGTAAGTAGAATTCAAACTCCAGGGCTAGACCGCTCTAAGTGATGCAATGACATTGGAAGGGACTAAAGCTGGGGTAAGAGTGATTGTATAAGAAAGAGAGGGTCACTCTAGCAACAGATTCTCAGGAAGGTCAGAGGGTAGGGGAAAGGCATGAGGCCAGGGGCAAAAAGCCTTCCATTCCTATGGAAATGATATTTAGCATGTAGGATTAAAAACAGTGACACAGGGTTCATAGTTATTTAGCCAGAGTTCCTAGAGAAACTTTAAAAAAAGTATTGGTAGATAATGAACACAGGTGGTTCAATTTAAAGACTGTGTTGAAGATTTAAATTTTTTTCTCTTCATCTGGGTGTGGTGCTGCATGCCTTTAAAAAGAGAGGCAGGCACAGGCAGATGTTTGTGACTGAGGCCAGGCTAGTCTACATACCAAGTTCCAGGCCAGTTGGGGCTACAGGGAGACTCTCTCAATTTTTTTTCCTTAAAAAGTATGAAAAACAAAACCCAAGACTTAGAGGAATAGGAAGTTCTCAAAGCAGTTATGAACAACTGGCTTTTCCCTGTGTATTTATTGATTTATGGGAAATGGATGCAGTGTTTTCAAGGTCCTTGGTCTCATTTTTTTTTATCCCACCAAGAAGGTTCCTATTTATTTGTAGTTATTCAGGAAATGAAATAGGATTAAAAACAACCCATCTTTCTGCTATCATCTATCTATCTATCTATCTATCTATCTATCTATCTTATCTATTTATCTATCATCTATCTATCATCTATCATCATCATCATCTAGCTATCATCTATCTATCTATCCTCTATCTAGTTATCTATCATCTGTCTTCTATCATCTATCTTCTATCATCTATCTTCTATCATCTATCTATCTATCTATCTATCTGTCTATCTATCTATCATCTATCATTTATCTTCTATTATCTATTAATCATCTATCATCTATCTATCTATCCATCTATCTTCTATCATTTATCTTCTCTCATCTATTAATCATCTATCATCTATCTATCTATTTATCTATCTATCATCTATCTATCTATCTATCTATCTATCATCTATCAATCTATTATCTATCTATCATCTATCTTCTATCATCTATCTATCATCTATCTTCTATCATTTATCAATCATCTATCTATCATCTATCTATCTATCTATCTATCTATCTATCTGACATCTATCTGTTAGAGTAACTCCCCTTTTTTCTTTTACTTTTTGAGTTTTTTCTTAAGGTATATGTGTGAGGAGGTTAATTTAATTTTGATTGTTAGGACTAGAGGAAACACATTTTAATTTTTGTTTGTTTTTTGCAAAGTCCATAAAAATCATTTTTTTGGGAGAGGAGCAGTTCAATTTGATCATTTCCCAAAGAGCATCAATAAGATGACTATCCAAAGGTTTAATAAACAGAACCTCAAATATTCCGAGAAATTCTTAAAAGTTTGGATTACAACATGCTTGTAATACTTAACTGTTGTTCTAAAATGTGACATTGTTTTATTCTGCTAAAACTCATAAGCCGTGGAAGCTAAAGAAGTTAAAAATGCATTCTCCAGGATACTGACAGTGCATTTCACTGTCTTGGCCCCGGCTGGCCAGGGAGCATACCTCATATGTACCACTCTGGAATTGATTTCAAAGGGCTTCAGATCTGTAGGAGGATGTTCTATGTTAGAATTTTTTCTTTTTTTCTTTATGTTTTTTTTTTAAAAGGCATGTTGCATTTCTAAGGCTCCAGAGGGAATCTTTGCTCTAAACTCTTATGTTATGTGAAGGGAGTTAAAGCACTCTTGAATAATAATTTTGTGCTCTATAGATGAAAGAGATGTTTAACCTAAATCTAGACAAGTAAATTTAGTCATCAGACTCACAATGGAATAATAACATCAACCAACATTTGTTGAGCCCTTGTGAGGTGCCCAACATATGGGTTAGACTATATGGACTACATATATATGTATTTCTTATTTAATTTTTATGATCTCTTTGAGGAGGGGACTCTTCTCATTTTATACAGGGTGACTGTATTCAGAGAGGTCAACTTGTATTAAGTTTCCAGTGAGGGGCTGGTCATATGGCTCAGTGTGTAAGGTGCTTGTAGCTGCCAAACTTGACAATCTGAGTTGGAGTGCTGGTGGAAGGAGAAAACCAACTCCCACAGTTCTCTGAATGCCACACATGTGTGCATACACAAAAATGTAAAAAAAAAGTTCTCAGCAAAGAAGAGAGGCTGGTTTTTCACGGAGGTGATGTCAAAGCCAACTCTCTTCACCACTGAGTGGCAGCAATAGTGAAATGCTGGAGAATTTAAGAACGCTTCAACTGTGTGTGTGGCAGGCTGTCTTAAACTGCTGCCCCAAATTATCCTGCTAATTGGAGAAGAAATCTAGCCCTCACTTTGCTGGGCAAACTGTGGGACCTCCTGCCCACATCTGCAGGACTGGGCCTACTTTGAAAGTGGCACCTTTTTCCAATTCATCTACCCACATAGGGCAGAGTTTTCAAATTTACTCAAATGCAAATATAAATTGTTACCTTCTTTTTTTCCTTCTTTTTCTTAGTGGTTCTAAGAGTCAAATCCAGGATCATGCACATGCTGAAGTGTTCTACCACTGAGCTACATTTCCAGCCCTTGAGTAAGCGTGCCGTTCACCAGCCCACGCCACCCCCAGTACTGGGGACAATCAGACGCAATGGGGAGCCTAGTCAAGCAGGGACTCATTTATTGCAGGTGTTACAGAGCTTATAAAGGCATCTGGAAATCCCCCTCTCCCCCCTGAGGGTGTATCTTAAGGATGGTCACGTGCTGATCGTGCACTCCTCAGCAGTGCGGAAGTATCCTTCAGACTTCTAAAACAAGTCAGGTCATGCCCCAGTAACTTCCTCTTGGACCTCTGCAAAGTGGGGCCTTTAGGCCCACATCTCCCCCTTTTAGTTTTATTTTTGAGGCCGGACTGACTTTATTTCATGGGTTACCCATCTCATAGATGGCTCCCTGAGGAGAGATGGCTATCTCCTTCCTCTAATCTTATGCATTTTTTCCTGTCTTAGGTTGTGTCACCTCTGACCAAGTCTTGCCCGTCATTGGACCATGCACCTGGCCATGTGCATGTCCTGTCTTATGAATGCTTGTCATAGGACATCCTACCCATCTTTGGCTAAAAATGCGTCATGATTAAGGGCAGCCGCGTGGATAATGCCAGCCTGTGACAGTCTTAGTCTCTGCCTAACTTGGTTAGCCAAGCATGGGCAACCAGAGGGGGTCCTGGGGAAGTCCATAATCATGAGGAGGTGGGCCGTGGCAGTTCCAAGGGTCCTCTGTTGCCAAATTATCTGGTAAAGACAAAGATAAGCATTACCAAGAGAAACAAAGCAAGTCATGGCATAGGACAAGTTGAAATGCTTCTGAGACCATGTACCTTTTAGCCAATCAGCCAGTTGTCTGAAAGGCAAAGAGGCTGACTGGCAATGAAGCTGAGGAACTGGGTCCTTCACCTCAGATGGATATAAATAAAGAGAGGAATTTTGTCTCATGAACTATTGTCCATGGACCGTCATGCTAGTCAGTCAGATCCTGGCCTACCCACTTAATGTTTTTCACAGGTACCTGTATGGGGTTTGAATCTCCTGTAGGGTAGACACAGCCAAAGCCTTGACCCATGGTTAACAATGGACCTGGGCCTTTCCATTGCCCCATAATGGGGTCCTTCCACCTTACATGTACCTCAGGTCTCTGCTCCCGTCATCCCCAATGCTTCTGAAACTGGGATTCTAACTGATTTTTTTTTTTGAAAATTAAGAACATTAATAGTGAATAAGGCCATACCCAACTCTTGGTGGGGGCTTATTCCCCCTTTTTGTTTTTTGTAATTGAATTTTGAGGTTTTGATGGTTGCGTTCTATAATGGCTTGACCTTGTGTTTTGTAGGGAATGCCTGTATTGTGTTGAATTCCCCAAAGTGAAAAGAAATCTTGTAAATTTTTACTCACAAAACATGGTCCATTATCAGTTTTAATTTGTTGGGGCAATCCCAACGTAGCAAAGCACTGGAGAAAATGAGACTGAGCATGTTTAGACTTCTCTCCTGTATGAGCGGTAGCCCAACAGGCATGTGAGAATGTGTCAATGGACACAAAAATATACTTAAGCTTTCCAAAAGGAGCATAGTGTGTGACATCCATTTGCTATAAGGAATTGAGCTTGAGTCCCCTGGGGTTTACCCCTTGCTGTTGCAGAGGTGGTACCTGTAGAAAGTGTTGACAAGACTTACAGGTATGTACAATCTTCTTTAGATCCTCGATGGGAACTTGAGGAAACTTCTTATGGAGTCCCCGCCAATTTACATGAGTGAGGTTATGTAACCCCTGAGCTTCATTCAGGCCTGCTGACAGGACCTGGGTGGAAGCCACATTGTCTGTCTCTGCATTGCCTTGGGATAAAAGCCTGGGCAATCCTTGGTGCCCCCTAAGATGCTGTAAGAAAATAGGGGCTTCTCTCTCTTTAAGGAGCGTATGAGTCTGAATACTGTCAGAAAATCCAACCGGATATGGGAACCCAATAGCCCTGGAAGAAGATTGACTACATACAGACTGTCAGAAAACAAATTCATGGGCTTACTTATCTTTGTTAATGCCAAAGAAATGGCCATTGAGTTCCTTGAATTGAGCTGAGCCATCACAAGTGTGGACATATCTTTTTGGTTTTTGATCTGCCCCCGGGTATACTACCACTGCAGCTCCAAATCTGCCTCTGTCGGTGAAAACATTGTAGGCTTTTACTAAGGGCTCCCTGACAAAGAGCCAGGGAGTGTCCCAACAGAGGGCACAAAAGGAGGTCACCCATTTATGAGGGCCATAATGACAGTCCAAATTCCCCAGGAACCCTTCCAAGGCTATGGCCACTCGGTTATTATTTCTGCAGAGCCATTCAAAATCCCTAAGCTGAGAGGGGATAACAATTTTAAAAGGGTCTATGCCGTAACGTCTCAGAGCTACATCATGTCCTTTCTCAATCAGGTCAGCCAATTGATCCATGGGTGTATAAACCCCCCAGTATGCCTCCCAGAGAGGCATACACCCACTGAAGGGCCTTCCTGTCCTGCGTAAGGACGGATGTCATCAGGGTCTCACCGGAGAGTACCCATAACTCAAGATCTTTACTAGGCATGTACTGGATAAGTTGGGCTCAGTCCAGGACATCCTGGACCTCATGTAAGATATCCAGGTGTTGAGGAGCCAGGTGAATTAGTTCTGAAGGCTGTTTCCCTACTAGCAACTGAAACAGTGCTCTTAAAGTCTCAGTGGGAATAGGCATCCAGGCTTGTAGCCAATTAATTTCTCCTAATAATTTTTGTAGCTCTGTCAGGGTTACAGTGGGCTTGACGGCCAGTTGTGGTTTTAAAGGACTTACTCCTTCCAAAGAGAATGTGGTTCCCAGAATTTTAAAGGGAGCAATAGTCTGTATTTTATCAGAGGATACATGGAGTCTGCTTGTCTGTAGACATTTCTGAGTAACCTTATATAACTCTTCTAATTGTTGGAGGCTTGGAGCTCCCAAGATTATATCATCCATATAAATGTATACCGTGGCATGTGGTAGCAAGTGAGCAGGCCCCAAAAGGGTCTTCACATAGCTTTGGCAGAATGCTGGGCTACTGGCCTTACCTTGGGGTAAAACAGTCCATTCATACCTCTCATCAGGTGTTTTGAAGTTGATGGAACGCACAGAGAAAGCAAATTTTTCACAATCTTGGGTTGTAAAGGGATAGAAAAAAAAAAACAACAGTCTTTAATATCTATAACTATAAGAAAGAAATCTGAGGGAATAGCAGGGATCCAAGGCAGTCCCCTTAATGGTGTACCCGGTGTATCCACTGGGGTCATCCTAGCATTGACATTACGCAAGTCTTGCAACATTCTCCGTTTGCTTAATAACAATGACAGGTAAAGGGATAGAAAAAAAATTTTAATGTATATTACTATAAGAAACAAATCTGAGGGAATAGCAGGGATCCAAGGCAGTCCCCTTTAGGGTGTACCCACTAGGGTCATCCTAGCATTGATTTTTCGCAAGTCTTGCAACATTCTCCATTTGCCAGAGGATTTCTTAATAACAAAGACAGGTGTGTTCCATGGACTTATAGAAGGCCAGATGTGGCCCAACTGTAATTGTTTCTGCACAATTTCCTTTAAGGCCTGTAGCTTTGTCTCAGGCAATGACCACTGCTCCACCCATACCAGCGCCCCAAGGGACCACCAGATAGCCGGAACCTGAGGGGCAGTGGCCCTTAGAATTGGGGGTGAACCCAATGCTTTTTCTTTGGGTCCCCCCCATAATTGATATGACGAGACAGCCCCTGAGTTGCTGACTCGGAAAGCCTATCAGACTCTTCAGGGTACAAAAGGTCATCATAAAAGGCCTTGTTATCAGTGGTTATGCAGGCCTGTGCATCCCCCAAAATATCTTGTCCTATGAGGTTGGCGGATAACCCTGCTGCCACCAGGGGTCTCACCTCCTCTTTAGCTCCATCAGCATCCTGCCAGGTAAGCCATTCTCGAGTCTCCTCTGATGGGGTGTATCCTCCCACACCTAGGATTCAGGGCCCAGAAACTAGGTGCCATTGTGATGGGACCTCCTCATTTCTAAGAATGGTCCTATGAGCCCCTGTGTCCACTAGGCAGCAAAACCTCCTACCATCTATTTCAAGATCCATCTTGG